>NW_026906196.1:380000-387500 GCF_033807715.1 Cololabis saira | reverse complement strand
AACGCTCTTGCTTAATCTAGCCACACATATTTCAACGTGGTAACAGCGACAGCTCACGTCCTAAAGTGTTTTGCACATGGTTAAGGCACTTTAACTCCAACAAATAAGCGCTTCTAAATTATTATCACCAACAAATCAATGACTTATATTATATGACTTATCTTCAACTCCATATAAGAGGTATTTCAAGCTGCAGCGTCTGCATAGGGCCATACCAGCCTGGATGCGCCCGAACTCGTCTGATCTCGGAAGCTAAGCAGGGTCGGGCCTGGTTAGTACTTGGATGGGAGACCGCCTGGGAATACCAGGTGCTGTAAGCTTTTTCCACCAGCAGAGAGGGCTCTCGCTTAATCTACCCGCACATATTTCAACGTGGTAACAGCGACAGCTCTCGTCCTAAAGTGTTTTGCACATGGTTAAGGCACTTTAACTCCAACAAATAAAACCAACAAATCAATGACATATATTCTATGACTTATCTTCAACTCCATATAAGAGGTATTTCAAGCTGCAACTTCTGCTCACGGCCATACCAGCCTGGATGCGCCCGATCTCGTCTGATCTCGGAAGCTAAGCAGGGTCTGGCCTGGTTAGTACTTGGGTGGGAGACCGCCTGGGAATACCAGGTGCTGTAATCTTTTTCAACCAGCAGAGAACGCTCTCGCTTAATTTAGCCACACATATTTCAACGTGGTAAGAGCGACAGCTCACGTCCTAAAGTGTTTTGCACATGGTTAAGGCACTTTAACTCCAACAAATAAAACCAACAAATCAATGACTTATATTCTATGACTTATCTTCAACTCCATATAAGAGGTATTTCAAGCAGCAGCTTCTGCTTACGGCCATACCAGCCTGGATGCGCCTGATCTCGTCTGATCTCGGAAGCTAAGCAGGGTCGGGCCTGGTTAGTACTTGGATGGGAGACCGCCTGGGAATACCAGGTGCTGTAAGCTTTTTCAACCAGCAGAGAACGCTCTCGCTTAATCTACCCACACATATTTCAACGTGGTAACAGCGACAGCTCACGTCCTAAAGTGTTTTGCACATGGTTAAGGCACTTTAACTCCAACAAATAAAACCAACAAATCAATGACTTATATTCTATGACTTATCTTCAACTCCATATAAGAGGTATTTCAAGCTGCAGCATCTGCTTACGGCCATACCAGCCTGGATGCGCCCGATCTCGTCTGATCTCGGAAGCTAAGCAGGGTCGGGCCTGGTTAGTACTTGGATGGGAGACCGCCTGGGAATACCAGGTGCTGTAAGCATTTTCAACCAGCAGAGAGCGCTCTCGCTTAATCTACGCACACATATTTCAACGTGGTAACAGCGACAGCTCACGTCCTAAAGTGTTTTTCACATGGTTAAGGCACTTTAACTCCAACAAATAAGCGCTTCTAAATTATTATCACCAACAAATCAATGACTTATATTATATTACTTATCTTCAACTCCATATAAGAGGTATTTCAAGCAGCAGCTTCTGCTTACGGCCATACCAGCCTGGATGCGCCCAATCTCGTCTGATCTCGGAAGCTAAGCAGGGTCGGGCCTGGTTAGTACTTGGATGGGAGACCGCCTGGGAATACCAGGTGCTGTAAGCATTTTCAACCAGCAGAGAGCGCTCTCGCTTAATCTACCCACACATATTTCAACGTGGTAACAGCGACAGCTCACGTCCTAAAGTGTTTTGCACATGGTTAAGGCACTTTAACTCCAACAAATAAGCGCTTCTAAATTATTATCACCAACAAATCAATGACTTGTATTATATAACTTATCTTATTTTATTTTTTTATTTTTTCGTTTATTTCGGCATGTTTATATAGACACATTTCATCTCCAGAACATTATACATTGCATACTCAGCACATGACGAAAAGGGTACGGGAGAAGCTGACGCTTATCAAAGTCCCGCCCCGTTCTATGTAAGATTCATGATCACATCAACAACAGAATTCAGTAAGATACATAGTTTACCACATAGCAATTTGTCTAATTTCATCCTTCACAGTCCAGATAGCATGTATGTTTGTACACGTGTCCAGTCCACTCATCCTGATCACCGTTCCTGTGATTTACTACTGTGTCCACTGTTCAGTTATTTTAATGTCCAAGCCTCTTTTAACTCCATATCAGAGGTATTTCAAGCTGCAGCTTCTGCTTACGGCCATACCAGCCTGGATGCGCCCGATCTCGTCTGATCTCGGAAGCTAAGCAGGGTCGGGCCTGGTTAATACTTGGATGGGAGACCGCCTGGGAATACCAGGTGCTGTAAGCATTTTCAACCAGCAGAGAGCGCTCTCGCTTAATCTACCCACACATGTTTCAACGTGGTAACAGCGACAGCTCACGTCCAAAAGTGTTTTTCACATGGTTAAGGCACTTTAACTCCAACAAATAAGCGCTTCTAAATTAATATCACCAACAAATCAATGACTTATATTATATGACTTATCTTCAACTCCATATAAGAGGTATTTCAAGCAGCAGCTTCTGCTTACGGCCATACCAGCCTGGCCACGCCCTCTGATTTCCTGTTTGTGCAGGAAGAGTGACGTGGCAGTTTGGTTCATGGTGGATGAAGGAGAGACAAAGTTCAGATTGGAAAACAAACGAAAAAGGCTCAGAGAAGTGGAGAACAACAACACCTCCCCCGGCAGCAGTTGCTGCAGGGGGGCTACTCCAAGGGAGTATAAAAAAACTAAAACGGATTACTCGGTGATGAAGGTGGATAACGGACTGGACATGAGCTCAGCTATGACGGACAAAATGGAGTCGGAGGGGATCCCAAGGCAAAAGATGGCCCGCGCAATGGTCGGAGCCGGAGACAAAGAGAAGAGAGCGGGAGAGGGGCCCGAGGCAGAGAAAGTGGAGAAAAGGAGGACGGGAGGACAACACAGCGGAGCGGTGTGGAAGGGGGCAGAGGAGGAGACGGCAGCAAGGGTGGCGGAGCCGAGAGCTGCAAAAGAATGTTGGGATCAAGCGGAAGACCAGAAAAAACTTGTAGTAAATGTGGAGATAGAGGGAGATGATGCCATCTCCCTCATGGAACTCTTGAAAGCTGTGAGTGTTACATGCGGTCGTGTCGTTGGCTGCCGAGTAAAGGCGGACAGAAAGTGGGAACTAACAATGGGCAACCCGCACGGGAAAAACAGACTGTTAGATGGTTTCAAGATAAGAGATTCGCGAGTGATCGCCTCTGAAATAATGAAGGACACGAGAGTGGTCTCATTTTTAAGTCTTCCTATTTATATCACTGATGAGCAGATTTTCACAAAGCTGGCACATTGGGGAGTAGAGCCGGTCTCACCAATCAAGAAGAGAAAATGGCCTGGCACGGACATATTCGACGGCACCAGGTTCCTGAAAGTCAGGTTCCCAGAGTCGGTGGCGGCTCTGCCGTATAGCACGAAATTTGACACGCTCGAGGGTCCGGAGTATTTCAGGATCATCCATAACAACCAAATGAGGGTGTGCAGACTGTGCCTACAGCAGGGGCACATTCTGCGGGAATGTCCTGAGTTCCTGTGTTACAAATGTAACAAACAAGGACACTATGCAAGAGAATGTGCACGCATGACGGAACGAACCGGCGGAGAGCAGGAGGAGAAGGAGGAGAAGGAGGAGACGGAGGAGTTGGTGGAGGAGAGCGAGGCAGAAAAGAAGGAGGCGGCGGAGGAAGAGGAGGAGGAGGAAGACGGAGAAGGAGAGGTTGAGAGCCTGGTGGGGGACATGGAGGAGGAAGCGGTGGAGGAATCGATGGAGGAAGCAGGGAGTGACGAGGGAGGAGATGTCGCAGAGGATGCAAAGGAGGGGAGCAGTGGAGATGAGGAGGAACGAGGCGGACAAGATTGGGGTGAAGGACAAAGCAGCGGGGGGTCGCTTCCTTGTGCGCAGCAGAGAGTCACCAGGCGGGGTGGTGAGAATCCTGCTGAGACGGAGGACGTGGAGACCGGAAACGGAGCGAGGGGGATATCGAGGAAAAGATCAGGTACGAGAAAAGGGCGAGCACAGAAGAAACGTATGCACAATGAGGAAACTTCTAATATCCAGCGGTGATGGTCCGTTTCTCCTCCTTATCATGGTGTTAATGCCAATAACAGTGGCATCCATTAATGCAAACGGGCTGAGAGACAAGACGAAGTTCGAAAGCATGATAAGATTAAGTAAGGCGGATGTAATATGCTTACAAGAAACTCATTGGGATGCAGTAACGGAGCGAGACATGATAAAGCTGTGGGATGGGGAATGCTTCTCTAGCCATGGAACTAACATTGCAAGGGGAGTGGCGATTTTGTGTAAAAGGGACAGTGGAATTAAGGCCACGATGAGGGCTAAAGATGGAGAAGGAAGATGGATTAATATAGATTGTGTAGCTCAGGATGTGAATTATAATATTTTAAATGTCTATGCACCGAATACAGAAGGCGATCGCACAGCCTTCTTTAGGAAATTTTATAAAATAGCCGAAAAGTGTGATGTTATAATAGGAGATTTTAATGTGAAATTGTGTCATCTGGATATAAACGAAAGTTGTGTATGGAGACAAGATGCCTCAAGAAAGGTTCTAAATGACTTTATGATGGTTAACAACTGGTGCGACGTATGGAGAGTGAAAAATCCTGATAAGAGGCAATATTCAAGGGCGCAAGTGGTTCAAGGGGTTCTAAAACGAACCAGAATTGATTTGTGCTTAACGAAGACATCGCATATACGATTATTTAATAATGTGGATTATAAATGGATACACTTAAGCGATCACGCCATACTATCATTAGAAATGGGGGAACAGGAAGAGAAAAGGGGAGGGGGGACATGGCACTTAAATGCACATCTCTTGTACGATGTGAATTATAATAGAGCCATTAGGCAACTAATTTTGAGCGTAAGCTCACAACCGGGTTTTGAAAAGAATATAATACAAGGCTGGGAGGACTTGAAGACAAAAATAAAAGGGAAATCCATACAATATGCGAAAAGGTTTCGGGCGAGACAACAGAAGAAAGAAAGAATGCTAAGAGCAGAAATCGAAAAGGTTGAGAGACAGAAAGGCTCGGAGGGGAATAAGTTAATAAGATTGCATACCGAGTTAAAAGAGTTGGAGAGGTTGAAATGCGAAGGGGCTATATTAAGGAGCAAAGCGCAGTATGCGGTGGAAGGAGAAAAAAATACCGGCTTCTTCCTGAACTTGGAAAAAAGAAGGCAAAACAAATGCTACATAGCGGAAGTGATAAATGAAAAGGGAGAGACAACAGCTGACTTTGTAGAGATCTTAGAGACAGTCCAGAATTATTATACCCATCTTTTTGAAACAGAGGGGACAGATGATGGGATAACAGAGGAGATCCTGGCAAAATGTGAGATGAAGTTAGCTGAAGAAGACACACTCATGTGCGACCAGGAGATGAAGGAAGAGGATATTGATTTGGCAATAAAACAATTAGTACTAAATAAAAGTCCAGGTAGTGATGGACTAACAGCGAATTTTTATAAACAATTCAGTGATATATTGAAACCAATATTGTTAAATTTATACAGAACAATAGAATTAACACAATCCGTGCCGGCATCTATGGCAAGAGGGATCATAACGATCATATATAAGAAAGGGGATAAACGAAATCTAGCCAATTATAGGCCTATAACACTACTAAACACGGATTACAAAATATTGATGAAAGTACTAGCAAACAGAATAAAACAGGTCGTGCACACTATCGTAGAGCCCTCTCAGGCTTATAGTGTGCCGGGAAGGGAAGTTTCAGATATTTTGAATACTGTCAGAGACACAGTAGAATTTTTGAAAACTACCAGCAAAGAGGGCATTCTGGTCTCACTGGACTTCAACAAAGCCTTTGATAGAGTCGAACACAAATTTATGTTCAAAGTTTTGGAGAGGGTGGGATTTGGAGCGCGTTTTCTCGGGTGGATTAGGTTAATGTACGCCAACGCCACTGGCAGTGTGAAGTGTAACGGGGGGGTTACCGATCCTTTTCCGCTTCGAAGGTCGGTGAGACAGGGATGTCCACTGTCCTCAATTTTGTATACAATAATCGTGGAAACACTGGGTGTCCTTATTAAAAAAGATTCAGAAATAAAAGGTATAGAATTACCTGGAGGGGAGATGTGCACTATACAACAGTTTGCTGATGATACCACGTTACTGATTAAAGACATAAATAGTGTACATAGAATAATAAACTTGGTAGAACGATATGGTAGAGCCTCAGGAGCTAAAATAAATCCAGATAAATCAGAAATCATGTTCATCAATATGAAGGGGCCGCCGCAAAATGAATTACCGGTACAATTACAAGCAGAACATATCAAAATATTGGGTACATACATTGGGGTAAACAGTGAAACGGCCAGGGACATGACATGGACTAGTATAATTAAAAGGATAGAAGCAATTTTGTGCTATTGGCGAATGAGGAACCTGAAACTCAATGGGAAGGTGGTGGTATTAAATAGCTTGGTAATGTCTAAAATATATTATGCACTCACGGTGATAGATCTACCCTTATGGGCACTAAACAAACTAAATGAGATTATGACAGTTTTCTTGTGGGGGACAACGGTGGGGAAAATCGCAAGAAAAACATTAATAGGGAAATATGAAGAGGGAGGGCTAAAATTACTAGACATAGAAAGTAAGAAAAATGCTTTCAGGATTAAATTGGTCAGAAAATATCTGTACGATGACACGGCTTACGGCTGGAAGGGTCTTATGCAGTTTTTTTTAAATCGAGTGCTCGGAATAGGAGATTTTGTCCTGCTTATGAAACCGAAGAGGCCGATGACAGCGGGAGTCCCATTATTTTATAGGGAGGTCCTCAAAGCACAAGCTGGCTTCCTGGAGCATATAGAATATGGGGCGAATTCTATAAGCCTAATAAGAGAACTGCCGATATTTTTAAATAAATATATAAAGAAAGAAAATAAAATGTTGTATAATAACAAAATGATAAGAGCTGGACTAGTACAGCTGAAAGATATAATGTATGAATTTGTGCCCGGTTTTTTGCCGACGCAGGCCGTGGTGGATAGTATAAGGGAAGTTGATTATAATTCAACATACACGGTCATAGAGAATTATTATAAGACTATTCAGAGAAGTATCCCACAACAATGGAGAAGGCTGATAGAAACAGGTACAGCTAGAGATAGGACGAGCAAACTCCCAGAGCTGGGAATTAAGCGAGAGGGGGAAAACAAGAGCTTCAGTCTGATCTCCTGCAAGGAAATCTACGAGCGTTTTTTAGTGAACGTCACGAAATCACCGGCCTCCTTGTCGTATTGGAGCAAGGTCTTTCCACAGAAAGAGGGGTGGAAAATATGGGAGAAATGGAAAGTACAGGGTAACAGCATCGAGGCTGAGGACAATGATTTCAAAATAAGACACAATAAAATTTTCACTAATGTGGTTTTACATCAACTGGATAAAGCTGTAGACAGAGATTGTGATGTTTGTGGCTTATTGCCGGAAAC
>NW_026906196.1:370000-372500 GCF_033807715.1 Cololabis saira | reverse complement strand
TATCTTCAACTCCATATAAGAGGTATTTCAAGCTGCAGCGTCTGCATAGGGCCATACCAGCCTGGATGTGCCCGAACTCGTCTGATCTCGGAAGCTAAGCAGGGTCGGGCCTGGTTAGTACTTGGATGGGAGACCGCCTGGGAATACCAGGTGCTGTAAGCTTTTTCCACCAGCAGAGAGGGCTCTCGCTTAATCTACCCGCACATATTTCAACGTGGTAACAGCGACAGCTCTCGTCCTAAAGTGTTTTGCACATGGTTAAGGCACTTTAACTCCAACAAATAAAACCAACAAATCAATGACATATATTCTATGACTTATCTTCAACTCCATATAAGAGGTATTTCAAGCTGCAACTTCTGCTCACGGCCATACCAGCCTGGATGCGCCCGATCTCGTCTGATCTCGGAAGCTAAGCAGGGTCTGGCCTGGTTAGTACTTGGGTGGGAGACCGCCTGGGAATACCAGGTGCTGTAATCTTTTTCAACCAGCAGAGAACGCTCTCGCTTAATTTAGCCACACATATTTCAACGTGGTAACAGCGACAGCTCACGTCCTAAAGTGTTTTGCACATGGTTAAGGCACTTTAACTCCAACAAATAAAACCAACAAATCAATGACTTATATTCTATGACTTATCTTCAACTCCATATAAGAGGTATTTCAAGCAGCAGCTTCTGCTTACGGCCATACCAGCCTGGATGCGCCTGATCTCGTCTGATCTCGGAAGCTAAGCAGGGTCGGGCCTGGTTAGTACTTGGATGGGAGACCGCCTGGGAATACCAGGTGCTGTAAGCTTTTTCAACCAGCAGAGAACGCTCTCGCTTAATCTACCCACACATATTTCAACGTGGTAACAGCGACAGCTCACGTCCTAAAGTGTTTTGCACATGGTTAAGGCACTTTAACTCCAACAAATAAGCGCTTCTAAATTATTATCACCAACAAATCAATGACTTATATTATGACTTATCTTCAACTCCATATCAGACGTATTTCAAGCTGCAGCTTCTGCTTAAGGCCATACCAGCCTGGATGCGCCCGATCTCGTCTGATCTCGGAAGCTAAGCAGGGTCGGGCCTGGTCAGTACTTGGATGGGAGACCGCCTGGGAATACCAGGTGCTGTAAGCTTTTTCAACCAGCAGAGAGCGCTCTCGCTTAATCTAACCACACATATTTCAACGTGGTAACAGCGACAGCTCACGTCCTAAAGTGTTTTGCACATGGTTAAGGCACTTTAACTCCGACAAATAAAACCAACAAATCAATGACTTATATTCTATGACTTATCTTCAACTCCATATAAGAGGTATTTCAAGCTGCAGCATCTGCTTACGGCCATACCAGCCTGGATGCGCCCGATCTCGTCTGATCTCGGAAGCTAAGCAGGGTCGGGCCTGGTTAGTACTTGGATGGGAGACCGCCTGGGAATACCAGGTGCTGTAAGCATTTTCAACCAGCAGAGAGCGCTCTCGCTTAATCTACGCACACATATTTCAACGTGGTAACAGCGACAGCTCACGTCCTAAAGTGTTTTTCACATGGTTAAGGCACTTTAACTCCAACAAATAAGCGCTTCTAAATTATGATCACCAACAAATCAATGACTTATATTATATTACTTATCTTCAACTCCATATAAGAGGTATTTCAAGCAGCAGCTTCTGCTTACGGCCATACCAGCCTGGATGCGCCCAATCTCGTCTGATCTCGGAAGCTAAGCAGGGTCGGGCCTGGTTAGTACTTGGATGGGAGACCGCCTGGGAATACCAGGTGCTGTAAGCATTTTCAACCAGCAGAGAGCGCTCTCGCTTAATCTACCCACACATATTTCAACGTGGTAACAGCGACAGCTCACGTCCTAAAGTGTTTTGCACATGGTTAAGGCACTTTAACTCCAACAAATAAGCGCTTCTAAATTATTATCACCAACAAATCAATGACTTGTATTATATAACTTATCTTATTTTATTTTTTTATTTTTTCGTTTATTTCGGCATGTTTATATAGACACATTTCATCTCCAGAACATTATACATTGCATACTCAGCACATGACGAAAAGGGTACGGGAGAAGCTGACGCTTATCAAAGTCCCGCCCCGTTCTATGTAAGATTCATGATCACATCAACAACAGAATTCAGTAAGATACATAGTTTACCACATAGCAATTTGTCTAATTTCATCCTTCACAGTCCAGATAGCATGTATGTTTGTACACGTGTCCAGTCCACTCATCCTGATCACCGTTCCTGTGATTTACTACTGTGTCCACTGTTCAGTTATTTTAATGTCCAAGCCTCTTTTAACTCCATATCAGAGGTATTTCAAGCTGCAGCTTCTGTTTACGGCCATACCAGCCTGGATGCGCCCGATCTCGTCTGATCTCGGAAGCTAAGCAGGGTCGGGCCTGGTTAATACTTGGATGGGAGACCGCCTGGGAATACCAGGTGCTGTAAGCATTTTCAACCAGCAGAGAGCGCTCTCGCTTAATCTACC
>NW_026906196.1:342500-365000 GCF_033807715.1 Cololabis saira | reverse complement strand
AACCAGCAGAAAGCGCTCTCGCTTAATCTACCCACACATATTTCAACGTGGTAACAGCGACAGCTCACGTCCTAAAGTGTTTTGCACATGGTTAAGGCACTTTAACTCCAACAAATAAAACCAAAAAATCAATGACTTATATTCTATGACTTATCTTCAACTCCATATAAGAGGTATTTCAAGCTGCAGCTTCTGCTTACGGCCATACCAGCCTGGATGCGCCCGATCTCGTCTGATCTCGGAAGCTAAGCAGGGTCGGGCCTGGTTAGTACTTGGATGGGAGACCGCCTGGGAATACCAGGTGCTGTAAGCTTTTTCAACCAGCAGAGAACCCTCTAGCTTAATCTACCCACACATATTTCAACGTGGTAACAGCGACAGCTCACGTCCTAAAGTGTTTTGCACATGGTTAAGGCACTTTCACTCCAACAAATAAGCGCTTCTAAATTATTATCACCAACAAATCAATGACTTGTATTATATGACTTATCTTCAACTCCATATAAGAAGTATTTCAAGCTGCAGCTTCAGCTTACGGCCATACCAGCCTGGATGCGCCCGATCCCATCTGATCTAGGAAGCTAAGCAGGGTCGGGCCTGGTTAGTACTTGGATGGGAGACCGCCTGGGAATACCAGGTGCTGTAAGCTTTTTCAACCAGCAGAGAGTGCTCTCGCTTAATCTACCCACACATATTTCATCGTGGTAACAGCGACATCTCACGTCCTAAAGTGTTTTGCACATAGTTAAGGCACCTTAACTCCAACAAATAAGCGCTTCTAAATTATTATCACCAACAAATCAATGACATATATTCTATGACTTATCTTCAACTCCATATAAGAAGTATTTCAAGCTGCTGGTTGAAAAAGCTTACAGCACCTGGTATTCCCAGGCGGTCTCCCATCCAAGTACTAACCAGGGCCGACCCTGCTTAGCTTCCGAGATCAGACGAGATCGGGCTTCTGCTTACGGCCATACCAGCCTGGATGCGCCCAATCTCGTCTGATCTCGGAAGCTAAGCAGGGTCGGGCCTGGTTAGTACTTGAATGGGAGACCGCCTGGGAATACCAGGTGCTGTAAGTTTTTTCAACCAGCAGAGAGCGCTCTCGCTTAATCTACCCACACATATTTCAACGTGGTAAAAGCGACAGCTCACGTCCTTAAGTGTTTTGCACATGGTTAAGGCACTTTAACTCCAACAAATAAAACCAACAAATCTATGACCTATATTCTATGACTTATCTTCAACTCCATATAAGAGGTATTTCAAGCTGCAGCTTCTGCTTACGGCCATACCAGCCTGGATGCGCCCGATCTCGTCTGATCTCGGAAGCTAAGCAGGGTCGGCCCTGGTTAGTACTTGGATGGGAGACCGCCTGGGAATACCAGGTGCTGTAAGCATTTTCAACCAGCAGAGAGCGCTCTCGCTTAATCTACCCACACATATTTCAACGTGGTAACAGCGACAGCTCACGTCCTAAAGTGTTTTGCACATGGTTAAGGCACTTTAACTCCAACAAATAAAACCAACAAATCAATGACTTATATTCTATGACTTATCTTCAACTCCATATAAGAGGTATTTCAAGCTGCAGCTTCTGCTTACGGCCATACCAGCCTGGATGCGCCCGATCTCGTCTGATCTCGGAAGCTAAGCAGGGTCGGGCCTGGTTAGTACTTGGATGGGAGACCGCCTGGGAATACCAGGTGCTGTAAGCTTTTTCAACCAGCAGAGAACGCTCTCGCTTAATCTACCCACACATATTTCAACGTGGTAACAGCGACAGCTCACGTCCTAAAGTGTTTTGCACATAGTTAAGGCACCTTAACTCCAACAAATAAGCGCTTCTAAATTATTATCACCAACAAATCAATGACATATATTCTATGACTTATCTTCAACTCCATATAAGAAGTATTTCAAGCTGCTGGTTGAAAAAGCTTACAGCACCTGGTATTCCCAGGCGGTCTCCCATCCAAGTACTAACCAGGGCCGACCCTGCTTAGCTTCCGAGATCAGACGAGATCGGGCTTCTGCTTACGGCCATACCAGCCTGGATGCGCCCAATCTCGTCTGATCTCGGAGGCTAAGCAGGGTCGGGCCTGGTTAGTACTTGAATCCCAGGCGGTCTATTCTATGACTTATCTTCAACTCCATATAAGAGGTATTTCAAGCTGCAGCTTCTGCTTACGGCCATACCAGCCTGGATGCGCCCGATCTCGTCTGATCTAGGAAGCTAAGCAGGGTCGGGCCTGGTTAGTACTTGGATGGGAGACCGCCTGGGAATACCAGGTGCTGTAAGCTTTTTCAACCAGCAGAGAGTGCTCTCGCTTAATCTACCCACACATATTTCAACGTGGTAACAGCGACAGCTCACGTCCTAAAGTGTTTTGCACATGGTTAAGGCACTTTAACTCCAACAAATAAAACCAACAAATCAATGACTTATATTCTATGACTTATCTTCAACTCCATATAAGAGGTATTTCAAGCTGCAGCTTCTGCTTACGGCCATACCAGCCTGGATGCGCCCGATCTCGTCTGATCTCGGAAGCTAAGCAGGGTCGGGCCTGGTTAGTACTTGGATGGGAGACCGCCTGGGAATACCAGGTGCTGTAAGCTTTTTCAACCAGCAGAGAACGCTCTCGCTTAATCTACCCACACATATTTCAACGTGGTAACAGCGACAGCTCACGTCCTAAAGTGTTTTGCACATAGTTAAGGCACCTTAACTCCAACAAATAAGCGCTTCTAAATTATTATCACCAACAAATCAATGACATATATTCTATGACTTATCTTCAACTCCATATAAGAAGTATTTCAAGCTGCTGGTTGAAAAAGCTTACAGCACCTGGTATTCCCAGGCGGTCTCCCATCCAAGTACTAACCAGGGCCGATCCTGCTTAGCTTCCGAGATCAGACGAGATCGGGCTTCTGCTTACGGCCATACCAGCCTGGATGCGCCCAATCTCGTCTGATCTCGGAAGCTAAGCAGGGTCGGGCCTGGTTAGTACTTGAATGGGAGACCGCCTGGGAATACCAGGTGCTGTAAGTTTTTTCAACCAGCAGAGAGCGCTCTCGCTTAATCTACCCACACATATTTCAACGTGGTAAAAGCAACAGCTCACGTCCTTAAGTGTTTTGCACATGGTTAAGGCACTTTAACTCCAACAAATAAAACCAACAAATCTATGACCTATATTCTATGACTTATCTTCAACTCCATATAAGAGGTATTTCAAGCTGCAGCTTCTGCTTACGGCCATACCAGCCTGGATGCGCCCGATCTCGTCTGATCTCGGAAGCTAAGCAGGGTCGGCCCTGGTTAGTACTTGGATGGGAGACCGCCTGGGAATACCAGGTGCTGTAAGCTTTTTCAACCAGCAGAGAACCCTCTAGCTTAATCTACCCACACATATTTCAACGTGGTAACAGCGACAGCTCACGTCCTAAAGTGTTTTGCACATGGTTAAGGCACTTTAACTCCAACAAATAAGCGCTTCTAAATTATTATCACCAACAAATCAATGACTTGTATTATATGACTTATCTTCAACTCCATATAAGAAGTATTTCAAGCTGCAGCTTCAGCTTACGGCCATACCAGCCTGGATGCGCCCGATCTCGTCTGATCTCGGAAGCTAAGCAGGGTCGGGCCTGGTTAGTACTTGGATGGGAGACCGCCTGGGAATACCAGGTGCTGTAAGCTTTTTCAACCAGCAGAGAGTGCTCTCGCTTAATCTACCCACACATATTTCAACGTGGTAACAGCGACAGCTCACGTCCTAAAGTGTTTTGCACATGGTTAAGGCACTTTAACTCCAACAAATAAAACCAACAAATCAATGACTTATATTCTATGACTTATCTTCAACTCCATATAAGAGGTATTTCAAGCTGCAGCTTCTGCTTACGGCCATACCAGCCTGGATGCGCCCGATCTCGTCTGATCTCGGGAGCTAAGCAGGGTCGGGCCTGGTTAGTACTTGGATGGGAGACCGCCTGGGAATACTAGGTGCTGTAAGCTTTTTCAACCAGCAGAGAACGCTCTCGCTTAATCTACCCACACATATTTCAACGTGGTAACAGCGACAGCTCACGTCCTAAAGTGTTTTGCACATAGTTAAGGCACCTTAACTCCAACAAATAAGCGCTTCTAAATTATTATCACCAACAAATCAATGACATATATTCTATGACTTATCTTCAACTCCATATAAGAAGTATTTCAAGCTGCAGCTTCTGCTTACGGCCATACCAGCCTGGATGCGCCTGATCTCGTCTGATCTCAGAAGCTAAGCAGGGTCGGGCCTGGTTAGTACTTGGATGGGAGACTGCCTGGGAGTACCAGGTGCTGTAAGCTTTTTCAACCAGCAGAGAACGCTCTCGCTTTATCTAGCCACACATATTTCAACGTGGTAACTGCGACAGCTCACGTCCTAAAGTGTTTTGCACATGGTTAAGGCACTTTAACTCCAACAAATAAAACCAACAGATCAATGACTTATATTCTATGACTTATCTTCAACTCCATATAAGAGGTATTTCAAGCTGCAGCTTCTACTTACGGCCATACCAGCCTGGATGCGCCCGGTCTCGTCTGATCTCGGAAGCTAAGCAGGGTCGGGCCTGGTTAGTACTTGGATGGGAGACCGCCTGGGAATACCAGGTGCTGTAAGCTTTTTCAACCTGCAGTAGAGCGCTCTCGCTTAATCTACCGACACATATTTCAACGTGGTAACAGCGACAGCTCACGTCCTAAAGTGTTTTGCACATGGTTAAGGCACTTTAACTCCAACAAATAAAACCAACAGATCAATGACTTATATTCTATGACTTATCTTCAACTCCATATAAGAGGTATTTCAAGCTACAGCTTCTGCTAACGGCCATACCAGCCTGGATGCGCCCGATCTCGTCTGATCTCGGAAGCTAAGCAGGGTCGGGCCTGGTTAGTACTTGGATGGGAGACCGCCTGGGAATAGCAGGTGCTGTAAGCTTTTTCAACCTGCAGAGAGCGCTCTCGCTTAATCTACCCACACATATTTCAACGTGGTAACAGCGACAGCTCACGTCCTAAAGGGTTTTGCACATGGTTAAGGCGCTTTAACTCCAACAAATAAAACCAACAAATCAATGACTTATATTCTATGACTTATCTTCAACTCCATATAAGAGGTATTTCAAGCAGGAGCTTCTGCTTACGGCCATACCAGCCTGGATGCGCCCAATCTCGTCTGATCTCGGAAGCTAAGCAGGGTCGGGCCTGGTTAGTACTTGAATGGGAGACCGCCTGGGAATACCAGGTGCTGTAAGTTTTTTCAACCAGCAGAGAGCGCTCTCGCTTAATCTACCCACACATATTTCAACGTGGTAAAAGCGACAGCTCACGTCCTAAAGTGTTTTGCACATGGTTAAGGCACTTTAACTCCAACAAATAAAACCAACAGATCAATGACTTATATTCTATGACTTATCTTCAACTCCATATAAGAGGTATTTCAAGCTACAGCTTCTGCTTACGGCCATACCAGCCTGGATGCGCCCGATCTCGTCTGATCTCGGAAGCTAAGCAGGGTCGGGCCTGGTTAGTACTTGGATGGGAGACCGCCTGGGAATAGCAGGTGCTGTAAGCTTTTTCAACCTGCAGAGAGCGCTCTCGCTTAATCTACCCACACATATTTCAACGTGGTAACAGCGACAGCTCACGTCCTAAAGGGTTTTGCACATGGTTAAGGCACTTTAACTCCAACAAATAAAACCAACAAATCAATGACTTATATGCTATGACTTATTTTCAACTCCATATAAGAGGTATTTCAAGCTGCAGCTTCTGCTTACAGCCATACCATCCTGGATGCGCCCGATCTCGTCTGATCTCGGAAGCTAAGCAGGGTCGGGCCTGGTTAGTACTTGGATGGGAGACCGCCTGGGAATACCAGGTGCTGTAAGCTTTTTCAACCAGCAGAGAGCGCTCTCGCTTAATCTACCCACACAAATTTCAACGTGGTAACAGCGACAGCTCACGTCCTAAAGTGTTTTGCACATGGTTAAGGCACTTTAACTCCAACAAATAAGCGCTTCTAAATTATTATCACCAACAAATCAATGACTTATATTATATGACTATCTTCAACTCCATATAAGAGGTATTTCAAGCTGCAGCTTCAGCTCACGGCCATACCAGCCTGGATGCGCCCGATCTCGTCTGATCTCGGAAGCTAAGCAGGGTCGGGCCTGGTTAGTACTTGGATGGGAGACCGCCTGGGAATACCAGGTGCTGTAAGCTTTTTCAACCTGCAGAGAGCGCTCTCGCTTAATCTACCCACACATATTTTAACGTGGTAACAGCGACAGCTCACGTCCTAAAGTGTTTTGCACATGCTTAAGGCACCTTAACTCCAACAAATAAAACCAACAGATCAATGACTTATATTCTATGACTTATCTTCAACTCCATATAAGAGGTATTTCAAGCTGCAGCTTCAGCTTACGGCCATACCAGCCTGGATGCGCCCGATCTCGCCTGATCTCGGAAGCTAAGCATGGTCGGGCCTGGTTAGTACTTGGATGGGAGACCGCCTGGGTTTACCAGGTGCTGTAAGCATTTTCAACCAGCAGAGAGCGCTCTCACTTAATCTACCCACACATATTTCAACGTGGTAACAGCGACAGCTCACGTCCTAAAGTGTTTTGCACATGGTTAAGGCACTTTAACTCCAACAAATAAGCGCTTCTAAATTATTATCACCAACAAATCAATGACTCATATTATATGACTTATCTTCAACTCCATATAAGAGGTATTTCAAGCTGCAGCTTCAGTTTCAGCTTACGGCCATACCAGCCTGGATGCGCCCGATCTCGTCTGATCTCAGAAGCTAAGCAGGGTTGGGCCTGGTTAGTACTTGGATGGGAGACCGCCTGGGAATACCAGGTGCTGTAAGCTTTTTCAACCAGCAGAGAGCGCTCTCGCTTAATCTACCCACACATATTTCAACGTGGTAACAGCGACAGCTCACGTCCTAAAGTGTTTTGCACATGGTTAAGGCACTTTAACTCCAACAAATAAAACCAACAAATCAATGACTTATATTCTATGACTTATCTTCAACTCCATATAAGAGGTATTTCAAGCTGCAGCTTCTGCTTACGGCCATACCAGCCTGGATGCGCCTGATCTCGTCTGATCTCGGAAGCTAAGCAGGGTCGGGCCTGGTTAGTACTTGGATGGGAGACCGCCTGGGAATACCAGGTGCTGTAAGCTTTTTCAACCTGCAGAGAGCGCTCTCGCTTAATCTACCCACACATATTTTAACGTGGTAACAGCGACAGCTCACGTCCTAAAGTGTTTTGTGTAGCAAGCACAATGGATAACAACTTAATTGATAGGCTAATTGACCATTAATGAGAATTAGTGAAAAATGTTTAGAAAAACCAGGTTCGGCTGCTGAGCTCAATGTGTATAGTGTGAATGACCAACCAGAGGCAGAAACGTTTCAAGTTGAATATGCATATTAATATTTAAACAAACAAACAAAAAAACACATTTGCATTAATATTGAAAATAACAAACTGGGGCCCTTTAAGTTGTTCAATGTTCAAGGTTCAATGTTCAGTTCAGTCAGTCAGTTCAGACTTAAGGATTTGGGATTGGGACTGGGGTTTGGACTGGGGCTTGGGCAGAGGTTGGGACTGGGGTTTGGACTGGGGGGTTCTCCCTATTGGGGAGAAGGCACAAGCCTACCACACATGATGGGGACTGTGGGAGGAGAGTCCAGGCTCGATCTCAGGTTCAGTTCCAGGACTGGGGAAAGCTCACCATCTAACACAAAAAACCTGGCCTGAAAGGCCAGGTGAAACGAACCAAAAATCAGTGTTTGTTGCAACAATTCAATCATTCATAAATCAAACAATTCTTCTTTTCAAATTCTTTTAGCATGCTTTTAGATCATTTTAAATGCTTTTAAATGCTTTTTAAATGCTTTTAAATCACAATATTTTTCCAAAATCAATTACTTCATGAGCTCAAATAATCATTTCAAAACAAACCAAAAGTTACAAATCAACTCAAAATAAATACAGCTCAAGCCATCAGATATAAGAGCTCAGTGTTCAGGCATTGTGGCCTGGTGAACATTCAACCATTAGCTTTCAAACATTAGCTTGTTTTTGTATCAACCTCAATGTTAACCGATCAACCAAACCAGTGACTATAGTTTGAGTAAACTCACCGCTGAGTAGGAATGAAATCTCTGGCACACAGCCGGGCAGCACACCTAACACTGCTAACACTGCTTGAGCACACCAAACATTTAGCTGGCAGGAAGTGGACTGAGGAGGAAGTGAAGGGGGATGTGACATCACTAAAAGCTTTGACTGTCAGGAACAGACAGGAGTGGTAACCATGGCTACCTGGGTTACACTTTCCCCCCCTTTTCTCAGGTACGTCCCTGTACATGTTAGTAGCTTAGTGTCAACTGGTTTTGGTCGATTGATCAGTACATTACATAGAACACTGTTCGCATTCAGGAACACCTGGGCCTGTCAAGGCATATGCTAATGCAGTAGTTAACCCATGAAATAATGATTTTGCTGCATCTGATTGCCCAGGTTTTGAATAATGTAATCGGTCTGGTGGTTTTGAGGCTCTAGATGAACGCCTGACCTCAACCACGGGGAGGTCGTCACTAGTGTCCGAGATTGAAGAATCCGAGGTAAGTGGTGCGTCCGGGGATTGGGTTATGTCTTCATGATCAGAGTCAGAACTTAGTTCTGGTGTTCCAGGTAAAGGTAAGTTTTCTTGGGTTTCAGGGTCGTCAGGTAAGTCTGAGGTTTCAGGTATGGGATCAGGTAAGTATGAGTTTTCAGGGTTGTCATTGCCATCAGGTGAGTTGGAATTAGGTAAGTTGGATAGGTTCAGAGGAGCATCCTCTGGTAATGCACCAGAGGATATGCTCTCCATGGGTGTTGGAACCATGAGAGATGGGTTTGGAACGTGAATTACTGTTGTGAATTTAGGAGGTTCAGAATTGTACCAGCGAGATGGGATGGTTTCCTCTTCATCTGATAGGTCTTCTGAGTTGGTATGATTATCTGGTTGCGGGAGTGGTTTTGGTCTGAGTGGCTGTTTCTTCGGTTGAGATATTACAGGTGCAGGTAAGTACCCACAAGGGAGTAGAAGATCCCTGTGTAATGTTCGAGAAGGCTTGTCCTTGTTCTCAGGTCTGACGGTGTAAACAGGAAGAGTACCAGCTCTTTTAACAACGATGTACACGTCAGATTCCCATTTGTCTGCTAGTTTGTGTTTGCCTCTCAAGCGTACATTTCTGACCAAAACACGATCTCCAACAGATAATTCGGAGGCAGTGACATGCTTGTCAAATCTGGCTTTGTTTCTTTGCATGACTTTCTCTGCATTTCCAGTCGCTATTTTATAGCTTTCCTCCAGGTGAGATTTGAGATCTTGAACATATTGAGAATGAGAAGAAGTTTGGTTGTCTGTAACAGGCAGTCCAAAAGCTAAATCAATGGGGAGTCTCGGTTGACGTCCGAACATAAGTTCGTAAGGCGTGAATCCGGTGACATCATTCCTGGTGCAGTTGTATGCATGCACTAGTGGTTTGACAAAATCCTTCCAGTTACTTTTGTCCTGTTCTGTTAGAGTTCCGAGCATGTTCAACAGTGTACGATTGAATCGTTCCACTGGGTTTCCTCTGGGGTGATATGGTGTTGTCCGGATTTTGTGTATTCCCGTTACTTTGCAAAGTTCCTTTATTGTTCGGGATTCAAAATCTGGTCCTTGATCACTGTGGAGTTTTTCAGGAATTCCGTAATGAATTAGAAAGTTATCCCATAGACATTTGGCAACAGTTTTGGCTTTTTGATTTGGTGTGGGTATTGCAACAGCATATTTCGTGAAATGGTCCGTCATTACAAGAATGTCTTTGATCCTTCCATCTGGTTCCAGTGATAAGAAATCCATGCATACGAGTTCCAGCGGTCTTGTTGTCTTTATGTTGACAAGAGGTGCAGCCTTCTCAGGTAAGGATTTCCTTTTCACACACCTTTCACAGGTTTTGATCTTTGTGATTACATCAGCAGACATCCTTGGCCAATAAAATCTGGTTCGGACCAGATCAAGTGTCCTGTCCATTCCCATATGGCCCATACGGTCATGCAGACCAATGAGAACTTGGTTTCGCAGTTCTTGTGGTAAGACCAGTTGGAAAGAACATTGAGAACCGATTTGCCTCTTTCTTACAAGAACGTTGTTCCGGAGCTCCAAACGATTCAGTTCTTTAAGAAGAAGTGGCAGGTCGGGAAGTTCATCCCTCAAGGTAGGAGGGGGTGTGATTCCACTTTCCAGTTGAGTTATCACATGCTGTATGACTGGGTCAGTTCTTTGTTTTGCAGCGATCTCAGTTTCTGTAAGTTGAGGAATGACTGAGGATCCGAACTGCTGGTCATGTGTAAAACTGTCTGGGAGGGCTGTAAGGGACATGGAAAGGGATTGGACAAGAGTCTGTGTTGGGGGATAGGAACTGTAGACAAGCTGTCTGTCACAAATGGCTTGAACAGTGGGTTGGTCAATGGGAATGAGTTCAGAATCAGGCAAATGATGTTCCCAGAACTTTAGTATTCGCTCCCTTTCCTTTTGAGATTTGAAATCGTCCAACAGATCACCATGTGGTCTGCGGGAAAGCCCATCTGCATCAGCAGCTTGCTTGCCTGCTCGATACAGGATCTTGAAGGAATAGGTGGAAAGTGAGGCAAGCCACCTGTAGCTGGCTGCATCCAGTTTAGCTGTTGTCAAGAGGTAAGTAAGAGGATTACTGTCCGTTACAACTGTGAAATCATTGCCATATAGATAGTCACTGAACTTTTCAGTTACTGCCCATTTGAGAGCTAGGAATTCCAGTTTATGTGCTGGATAACGGGATTCACTGCGAGAGAGTCCTCTGCTCGCATAAGCAATGACTCTGTTCTGTCCTTCCTGCTCCTGATATAGCACAGCTCCCAGACCAATGGAGCTGGCATCAGTATGCAGTAGGTATGGTTTTTGGGGGTCAGCAAAAGCTAGAACTGGAGCAGTAGTGAGTTTCTGAATTACAGTGTCATAAGCCTCCTGACAAGCAGGTGTCCAACGGTTTCCAAAGTGCTCTTTGGGATTCAAATATTGTTCTGGTTTAATTGTTGCTCTGAACTTTTTCTGGGATGGCGGGTAGCCAGATGTGAGATCATGGAGGGGTTTGACAATAGCAGAATAGCCTTTTATGTATCTTCTGTAGTACCCCGCAAATCCAAGATAGGATCTGAGTTCCTTCAAGGTTTTGGGTACTGGCCAGGTAGTGAGTGCTTTAATCTTGTCTGGATCAGTCTCAACGCCATTGCGTGAAACTACATGTCCCAAGTATTTCACAGATGTTTGAAAAAACTTGCATTTTTCAACCGAGAGTTTGAGACCAAACTCTTTCAGCCGGTTGAGCACTTTCATTAGCCTTGCTTCATGTTCTTCCAAGGTAGGTGCAAAGATGATTAAATCATCAATGAAGACAAGGACCTCCTTCAAGTTCATTTCTCCCATGCATTTCTCCATTAGCCTTTGAAAAGTGCTCGGTGCATTTGTTACTCCTTGGGGCATGCGATTCCATTCCCAAAATCCTAAGGGACATACAAAGGCAGTTTTTACTTTATCTGCTTCCTCCATTTCAATTTGGTAATAACCTGATTTTAGGTCGAGTACCGAGAACCATTCAGAGCCAGAGAGGGCTGTGAAGGCATCTTCAAGTTTTGGCAAGGCATAAGCATCCTTGATGGTCTGTAAGTTCAACTTCCTGTAATCAATGCAAAGTCGTACAGTGCCATTTTTCTTCCTTACCACCACGATGGGTGATGCAAAGGGTGATTCAGATTCACGGATCATTCCGCTTTCAAAGAGTTCCTGCAGATGTGTGCGAACAGCATCAACATCTTGAGGATGGATGGGTCTTGGCCTTTGCTTGAATGGAGTTTCATCTGAAAGTTTGATTCGGTGAGTAACTTTATCAGTTTTGCCAAAGTCAAGGTCATGTTTAGCAAAGACTTCTGGGATGCTGCTAAGCTTTGCTGTAATGCGCTCTCTCCATTCAGATGAGAGAGGTGAGTCACCGAAGTCGAAGTTCAGTGACTGAGATGAAGAATGCACTGAATCAGATGCAATTTGCTCTTTTGTAATGACTGTGTTGATTGCACTCATTTGTGCAATAAGAGATCTGGCAGGGATGATAACATCATGATCAGATTCATTGCTCACAATGACAGGCAACTGACAGGGTTGATGTTTAGAACAGTCAACCAAGCATGCTTGAACAATCAAGCTGCCAGGTAGAGAGAATGAGCATGGATGCTCAATAACAGCGTTTTGCAAAAAGCAATTGGCAGATGTTCCTTCCAGAACCACTGTTCCTCTTGGAGGAATGGTTTGGGGATTATTGCCGTGGAGTCTGATTACACCATGATTGGATTGGTTGTATCTCAGCTCAAGAATCTTCAGTACCGCTCTGTACCCATATGGGAGTGAATGATTCATTGGCAGATTGTCTTCCAGACTTCTCTCATAGAGAACATCAAGTGTGTTCGTGCCAATAAGAACCAAGGACTGCATTGATTGGACATCAGGTACCACCAAAGCAAGAGTGTGTATGTCTATGGACGTGCCAAGGAACTCAGCAGGAAAAGTAACATCAAGTTCGATGTAGCCCATGTAAGGCACACTCTGACCATTAGCCCCCTCAACTTCCAGTAATTCAACCAGTGGTTTGATTTCTTGGTCAGAAAGGAAACTGGAATAAAAGGAATGGGGGACCGTTGTCACCTGAGATCCTGTATCTAATAGACAGTTGAATTGTGTTCCTTTGATGAATACTTGTGCTGTGCTTTTGGTACCGATGAGTCCTTTTGGTAATTTGCAGATATGAGAAGTGGGTTGTGATTGTTTACAATTCACGGGACATTGTTTCACTGCAGCCTCTGGTTGTCCCTCCACAGAGACTGCTTTCAGTTTGATTTATTCGTTTTGTTCTTCATGTCCCATGTCTGTTGTTTCTGTTGTAGTTGCTTTTTCTTTTCCATCACCAAAGTGGGATTGGCTTCATTACTGCAGGATGTAATGATGTGACCGTCCTCACCACACTTGAAACAGTACCAAGGCCTTGGTCTGGTAGAGGACTGGGGCACAGCATAAGCAGATGGGTTAGCCTTTGATGAAGTGGCTTTTGTTTTCTTCTGCAAAAGCAGTGATGTCAATTGATTCTGCAGTTCATTCATTTGCTTCTGGAGATCTTTAATTGCATTGCCGTCATGTTCTGATGTTGCACCACAGGCACATGCACTGTGTGAGCTCAAGTGAACATGTTTCTTGGATGTACTTGCTTGTTTTTTCATGCATGTTTCTTTTGCCAGCTGTCTGTCTTCCTCAGTGCGCAGCAAGACCAGTAGCTCTGAAAAGGAAGGATGGTGTTCCTTTTTCTGTTCAAGCAGATTTGTTATTACTGCATTTTCCAGGCATCCACGACTAAATTGTCGGATGAGATGTTTCTCTGCTTCAGCAGACTGAACTCCGCCTCTTTTCACTACAGTATTCAAGGTAAGTTGTAGACGCTGTAGATAGGCGGAGTATTTTTCATCTTGATTTTGATAAGTAGTCAAGAATTGAGCGAAAAGCTCGTCTCCATCCTGAACAGTAGCAAAGGCTGCGTCAAGAACCTGTAAATATGTAGCAGGTACTGCTTCAGGTCCAAGACCTTTAATTACCTCGGCTGCAGGAGACAGCAAGCTCGAGAAGATGCGCCTTGTGACATTCATGGCAGACATGCTAGGGTCTGCGAGCAATATATCGATTTGAGAACGCCAGGTCTCATAGTCTGTTTCGTTACTGGCTTTCTCTGGTTTCCCAGAGAAAGCCCGAAGTTTGAGTGGGGACATTGAATGAGAAGTGAAATCCTCTTTCCTCAAAATATGTTCCACCACAACTGTCTGTACTTCAGGGGGATTCAAATCATCAGCTGAGAGGGAAACTGTTCTGGTAACACGTCTTGTGTTTCCATTTCCTGTGTTTTCCTCCTTTTCAACTTTGAGAACAGCAGTCACTTCCTCCTCACTGGATTCTTTCAGTTCCTTGCTCATTTGAGTGAGCATGTCCTTTAACACGCTCTCAAAACTTTTGCCAGTAGACATGGCTACATCAGTAATTTGTTTGAGATATTTTTCAGTGTGTGTACCACCCACAATAGCTGTGTACTCATTTGCAAGAGATGTTATATTATAGACAACTCCTTCATCCTCCATTTCTTGCACCATTGGTAACAGTGACTCTGAAGTGATTAGGGCGGAGTCATTTTCAATTCAATTCAATTTTATTTATATAGCGTCTAATACAACAGAGTTGTCTCTAGACGCTTTACAGAGACCCATACCCAGAACATGACCCCCGAGCAGTTATTACATAAACAATGGCAGGTAAAAACTCCCCTAGTGGGAGAAAAACCTTAAGCCAAACAGTGGCAAGGAAAAACTCCCCTTTAGGAGGGAAGAAACCTTGAGCAGGACCAGGCTCATCAGGGGGGACCCTCCTGCCGAGGGCCAGACTGGTGGGTCAGGGACGGCAACAGCACAGCAGGCAGGTGGAAGCAGCAACGGGATGACCGGGGGTGGGGACCGCAGGCCAGCACACAGCTCCCGAAGCTCCGGCCCAATCAGCAAGTCCCAGGTTGGGGTGCAGGGTCAGGAAAAGACTTGTGCTCCGTAATGCAAGCTACAAGCCACCCACGGCCACCTGCAGGACAAAAGAGAGAAAAGGGAGGAGAAGGGGGGGCCAGCAACGGGATGACCAGGGGTGAGGACCGCAGGCCAGCACGCAGCTCCCGAAGCTCCGGCCCAATCATCAAGTCCCAGGTTGGGGTGCAGGGTCGGGGAAAGGTTGAGAAGGGGCAGGGCCAGGGAGAGGAGTCTTGAGGGACGAACATTCTCCCCCGCCCAAAAGGGGCCGTTACCCTGCCCCCCTCACTCCCACACTGCAGGTTCCGGTGTCCGGCAAAGGATGCTGCAACATGGACAAAAGAGAGAAAAGGGAGGAGAAGGGGGGGCCAGCACAAGAAACCACAGGAGCGACTCTGACACACTAAAGTTTACACTACCTAGAGATTTACCAACACCAGCTAGAGGTTTACTAAACACTAACTATAGGCTTTACTAAACAGAAATGTTTTAAGTTTAGTTTTAAAGGTGGAGGTGGTGTCAGCCCCCTTAACCCAGATTGGAAGTTGGTTCCATAGTAGTGGCGCCTGATAGCAGAACGCCCGCCCTCCAAATCTACATTTAGATACTCTAGGAACTACGAGTAAACCTGCACTCTGAGAACGGAGAGCTCTGACAGGAACATAAGGCACTATCAGGTCTTGCAAATAATGCGGAGCTAAGCCGTTTTGGGCTTTATACGCAAGTAATAAAATTTTAAATTGGATTCTGAATTTTACGGGTAACCAATGGAGCGACGCTAACACTGGAGAGACGTGGTCTCTCCTGCTAATTCCTGTCAGTACTCGTGCTGCTGCATTTTGGATCAGCTGGAGCCTATTCAGCAAATTACTTGGACATCCTGCTAACAACACATTACAGTAATCTAGTCTAGAAGATACAAACGCATGAACTAGTTTTTCTGCATCACTCTGTGAGAGGATTTTCCTAATCTTTGCAATATTACGGAGATGGAAAAAGGCTATTTTACAAACCTGATTGACATATGGTTTAAACGACAAATCCTGATCGAAAATAACACCAAGATTTCTCACAGTTGCACTGGAAGCCATCGCAACACCATCTAATCCCTTCCTAAGATGCTCTGGACCAAGAATGATAACCTCTGTTTTATCTGAATTTAGAAGCAGGAAATTTCTGGACATCCAGTCCTTGATGTCCCTAAGACATGCCTGAAGTTTAACTAACGGTTCTGTTTCATCCGGCTTCATAGACAAATAGAGCTGCGTATCATCAGCATAACAATGAAATTGTATGCCGTGATTCTGGATTATACTTCCCAACGGCTGCATGTATAAACTGAACAAGATTGGCCCTAGCACTGAACCCTGCGGAACACCATAACAGACCCTTGACTGTTCTGAAGAAACCTCATGTACATGAACAAACTGGAACCTGTCAGATAGGTATGATTTAAACCAACATAGAGCTGTCCCTTTAATCCCAACAACATGCTCTAACCTGTGCAGTAAAATGCCATGATCTATAGTGTCAAAAGCAGCACTGAGGTCCAGTAGAACCAGTATGGACACTAATCCCTTATCTGAGGCCATAAGGAGGTCATTCGTGACTCGAACAAGTGCTGTCTCTGTGCTATGATGCATTCTGAACCCTGACTGAAAGACTTCAAACAGATCATTTCTATACAAATAGTCACATAACTGGCTTGAAACTGCCTTTTCCAGAATTTTAGACACAAATGGAAGGTTGGAAATTGGTCTATAATTAGCTAAGGTGTCTGGGTCAAGAGAAGGTTTTTTAAGTAAAGGTTTAATTACTGCGACTTTGAAAACCTGTGGTACATATCCTAAACTTAGGGATAAGTTAATTTGGTCCAGTATTGTCGTACCAATAAGAGAAAAAATATGTTTGAATAGTCGAGTCGGGATGGGGTCTAACATACATGTGGTTGACTTAGCTCTATTAACGAGTGAAGTCAGCTCAGGGAGGTCTATAGGATCAAAACAGTCTAGAGACAAGTCAGAGCCTAGGGAAGTCGCTAAAGCTGAAGAAACACCTACAACCGGCTGGTTGATTTCTTCTCTAATTCTCGCGATTTTACTGTTGAAGAAGCCCATAAAGTCCTCACTACTGAGAGCTGCAGGAATGCACGGTTCATCTATAAACTCAACGACCAGGTTTTTGTGTTCAGTATCCAGAGGGTCTTCAACCCTTTCAACTCTTTCAATAGGGCCAAAGGTTGTTGTTAAAATGTCAAGAAGTTTGCGATCTGTCTCTGATGTGTTTGTGTCACTTTTGACAAGCACTGAATTGGCTAAATTAACCCCAAGTTTAACAAACTCCATTTTGACATGAAAATATGCAAATGAACCAAAAAAATAAATCAAAGGTATTCACACTTATTGAGCTCCTGGCTAGCTCACCAAGCTGTAGCAAGCACAATGGATAACAACTTAATTGATAGGCTAATTGACCATTAATGAGAATTAGTGAAAAATGTTTAGAAAAACCAGGTTCGGCTGCTGAGCTCAATGTGTATAGTGTGAATGACCAACCAGAGGCAGAAACGTTTCAAGTTGAATATGCATATTAATATTTAAACAAACAAACAAAAAAACACATTTGCATTAATATTGAAAATAACAAACTGGGGCCCTTTAAGTTGTTCAATGTTCAAGGTTCAATGTTCAGTTCAGTCAGTCAGTTCAGACTTAAGGATTTGGGATTGGGACTGGGGTTTGGACTGGGGCTTGGGCAGAGGTTGGGACTGGGGTTTGGACTGGGGGGTTCTCCCTATTGGGGAGAAGGCACAAGCCTACCACACATGATGGGGACTGTGGGAGGAGAGTCCAGGCTCGATCTCAGGTTCAGTTCCAGGACTGGGGAAAGCTCACCATCTAACACAAAAAACCTGGCCTGAAAGGCCAGGTGAAACGAACCAAAAATCAGTGTTTGTTGCAACAATTCAATCATTCATAAATCAAACAATTCTTCTTTTCAAATTCTTTTAGCATGCTTTTAGATCATTTTAAATGCTTTTAAATGCTTTTTAAATGCTTTTAAATCACAATATTTTTCCAAAATCAATTACTTCATGAGCTCAAATAATCATTTCAAAACAAACCAAAAGTTATAAATCAACTCAAAATAAATACAGCTCAAGCCATCAGATATAAGAGCTCAGTGTTCAGGCATTGTGGCCTGGTGAACATTCAACCATTAGCTTTCAAACATTAGCTTTCAAACATTAGCTTGTTTTTGTATCAACCTCAATGTTAACCGATCAACCAAACCAGTGACTATAGTTTGAGTAAACTCACCGCTGAGTAGGAATGAAATCTCTGGCACACAGCCGGGCAGCACACCTAACACTGCTAACACTGCTTGAGCACACCAAACATTCAGCTGGCAGGAAGTGGACTGAGGAGGAAGTGAAGGGGGATGTGACATCACTAAAAGCTTTGACTGTCAGGAACAGACAGGAGTGGTAACCATGGCTACCTGGGTTACATTTGCACATGCTTAAGGCACCTTAACTCCAACAAATAAGCGCTTCTAAATTATTATCACCAACAAATCAATGACATATATTCTATGACTTATCTTCTTTTTTTTTTTTTTTTTTTTTTTTTTTTTTTTACCTTGTCTGCACACATATTATTGATTGATACCATGACGGTAGAAACCAAAAGTGTATATATGTGCATTATTACTATATGTGATATATACATATATATACGCACACATATGCGTACACATACATAAATATACACATACAAACCCAGTGTTTTTTTTTTTTTTTTTTTTTTTTTTTTTTGGGGGGGGGAGGGGGTGGGGGGGGTGGTGACGACATCCACTGCCAATCCAGGAAGCAGGAACACACGGAGACACACGTCAAGCACTGGAAATCTGCAACAAAAAAACCACAAACAAAGCACGAAACCGGCACGGAGCCATCCAAAACACGAACAGCAATCGACCTAAATCTTGAGATCTGATCGCAGTCTGAGCTAAGCTATCGCTACCGCTACCTAAACCCAAAAACTAGAGAGCCAGCATGCAGGTGAACAAGCCAGTGTGTATGTCTATGTGTGTGTGTGTATGTATATGATCATGCATGTGTGTGTGTGTGTGTGTGTATGCATGTGACTAAATGACTATATGTGTGTGTGTGTGTGTGTGTGTGTGTGTGTGTGTGTGTGTGTGTGTGTGTGTGTGTGTGTGTGTGTGTGTGTGTGTGTGTGTGTGTGTGTGTAATAAACCAAACAAAGCTCCACCTGAAGTGTATCTATAGTGGGGGAGGGGGGGGGAGCAACCCCGCCACCCGTGAGACCAGAGGCCGACAAGGAAGAGCCCGGAACCCAGGCCACCGGCAACCCCACAGAGGGGAGAAGTAGGAGGGAGGCAACCCACCGCCTGCGAGGCCCCCCCCCCCACCCGGCGGCGGCCGAGGGGGCCTGCGGGCGGGGCCCCCACGGCGCGGAAAGAAGCAGCCAGGGACCCCGCGGCGGCGGACCGCGACCCAGGCAATCCCCGGCCACCCGGTCCGGGCCGGACACGCGGCCAGGAGGCCCTCACCCTTCAGGCCAACGACCCCCACCCGGCAGGGGGCCAGCCTGCCCGGAGAGACAGAGCCGCCCCGGCCGCCGACGCGGGCAGGCGCACCCGTCCCCCACGAAAGTGGCCCTCCAAGACCAGAGAGGCGCCCCGCCGTAGAGGCAGCGGGGGGGACCGGAGACGGGCCCGGAGAGAGGGAACCCCCCAACAAGGCGACACCCGCGCAGGCCCGACAACGGAGGGCGCCAGACCCAGGCATCCCATTCATTCATCCATTCACCTATCCGATACCTATACTAATAATAATATAATATACTATACATAATAATAATAATAATAATACTAATAATAATAATAATAATAATAATAATAATAATAACCATCTTTGTATAATATAATATTGATAAATTATTAAGTTTTTGATGTCCTCCATGGCAGGACCCTTCCATACCGCATTCTCACCGACACAGACATACGATCACGCACCGTTTCCCCCTCCCCGGGGGGATCCAGCACCGCCAGAAGGCACCCCAGGCTGCACGGCGGGCCCCGCCAGGCCCGGGTAACCCGACCCACCCGTCCCAGGCCCAGGCCGGTGAGGGAACGCGGGTGATGTGGGACCCCCTCCCGCCCCTTGTGTTGAGTGCATGTGATTAATGCCATAAAAACAGGGAGGAGGGAGGGCCAAGTATCGATTGACACAGACCCCCCCCCCCTCCCGAACTACGTGTCCTTGTCAAATGTATTTATTGAGTGTTGAATGTGCAGTGTCTATTTTGCTGTTAAAACCGTGAGGCGGGGAGTGCCAGGCCCCGCGGGACAGTGCCCCCCACGACCCGGACCCCCCGCCTTTCGCCTATGTGCGTATGAATCGTGTAGGGGGGGCAAGAGGGGGAGCGGAGGCCGAAGCCAGGAAGCAGGACCAGCAAAGCTGGCCCTGATAAGACACCCGCGTCCCCCCACCGGCCGTCCAGTAGACGGGGGCCGGCCCCCCGAGCCGGGCAAGGGCCCCACCGTACCCCCAAGGGCGCCCCCGGCGCCGCCGGAGCCCCCAGACGGAGGGGGAAACGGTCCAACATCCTCCCATTCATACTGACAACATAAGACATAGATACCTGGGAATGGCGCCACCCCGCCGCCGCGCCCGCCCGTGCACCCCCCGGTCAGGGGAGGCCCGCTCCCCGGACCCGGCCCCACCCCCCCCCGAGGCCACCCCGGCGGACACCCCAAGGGTCCCGGAGTCCCCACATCCGCAGGGGCACTTGGCCCCCGCCCAGCGACGGAGGACCAAGGCAGCAATGCCCCCCCAGCGCAGACAGCCACCCCCCACCCAGGCAGGGCCGGGCCCTCCGGGTGGGACCCCCACGTCCACGGCCCCGCCCCCCCCGGGAGGCCCGGAGACGCCCCAGCCACAGCCCCCCGCCCGAGCCCTCCCCAGCCACCCCCCCCCCACCGCCATGAGGTAACCCCCCCCACAGGCCCCCAAGGCCCCCACCGGCTAGGGACAGGGCCCCGCGGCCCCCCCCACCGCCCCCCAGGGGCCACCAGAGGCCCGCGCCCCAGACCCCCCAAGCCGACCCCCAACCCCAAGGGCTACGAGATCACCACCCCCCGCCCCCACTAGGTAACGAAGCCAATAAACGGGGACCACAGAGAGTGCAATTCCGCCGAATGTTGTTCAGTGGAGGCAGACATTATCTCACTACTAATATGATCTGATAAAAGATTCCTAAAATGGTTGATACATAAACTGGATTTTTGTTTCCAATTTACTAAAATGGTTTTCTTTGCGATACATAAGGCAGTGAGAACCCGGTGTGTCCAATTAGGATCTATTTGAGTGTCTCCCAGGTGACCTAATATACATACCGTGGGGCACACTGGGATTCTGTGGTTGATCCATGTGGATAAATCCTCACAAATCTCCTTCCAGAACCTCTGTACCGGTGTACAGAACCATAAAGCATGCATATAATTATCTGGGGTGTTCTCTGTGCACTGTGAACAGATATTAGAGGTGACAAAGCCCATCTGGAACATCCTTTGTCCAGTATAATGTATTCGGTGAAGAACTTTGTACTGTATAAGTTGTAGGTTTGGGTTTTTAGTCATAGTAAACGTATTTAAGCATATTTGTGACCAAGAAAACTGGTCGGTATTAAGAGAGAGATCCGCCTCCCACTTAGAGATCGGGAGAGAGACTGAATCGTCCAGTTTAGACACTAACCTGTAGAGTTTTGATAACAACTTTAAAGTGCTTAGATTCAATAAATCTATTATCTTAGCGGGAAGTTGTAAATCTAATTGGCTAATTTTGTATGTTTTATTTATTATTGCCTTAAGTTGTTGATACTCTAAAAATTTATTCCTGCTAACTCCGTATTGAACAATAAGTGTATTGAAAGGTACAAACTGTCCTCCTACAATTACGTGCTGTAAGTACCGTATTCCTTGATCTCTCCATTGAACGAAGTTAACCATCTTTTTATCATTTTTCACGATGTCTGGGTTGTTCCATATGGGTGTACGGTCACATGGAAAAAGTGAAATTTTAGCTATTTTAAGAAATTCCCACCAAGCTGATAAAGTTGTGCTAATATTAATGCTTTTGAAACATTGATGACGTTTGATACTTTGACTAATAAATGGTAACTCTGAGATTTCTAGTTCATTACAAAACACTTGCTCTGAGTCCAGCCATTGACTATCTAAAGGATGATCTTTTGACCATTTTACAATATACTGTAACTTACTGGCTATGAAGTAATACTGAAAATTAGGTAATTCTAAACCTCCATATTCTTTGGATTTTTGCAATGTCTTTAAACTAATACGTGGAGTTTTATTTTTCCACAGAAATTTTGATACATATGAGTCCAACGATTTAAACCAGGAAAGAGGGGGTTTGCATGGTATCATTGAGAAAAAATAATTTACTTTTGGTAAAACAATCATTTTAATGGTGGCTATTCTACCCATGAGCGAAATGGGGAGAGAGCTCCATCTGGAAAGATCATCTTCTATTTTCTTTATAAGCTGAACATGATTTAATTTTATTAACTCTGACAGCCTAGGGGAGATGTTTATGCCTAAATATCTAATGTTCCCTGATTGTAATTGAGTATTGGTTATATTCCTAAAATTGCAGTTAACACACAAAACAGTGGATTTAGACCAATT
>NW_026906196.1:325000-332500 GCF_033807715.1 Cololabis saira | reverse complement strand
GGGAATACCAGGTGCTGTAAGCATTTTCAACCAGCAGAGAGCGCTCTCGCTTAATCTACCCACACATATTTCAACGTGGTAACAGCGACAGCTCACGTCCTAAAGTGTTTTGCACATGGTTAAGGCACTTTAACTCCAACAAATAAGCGCTTCTAAATTATTATCACCAACAAATCAATGACTTGTATTATATACTTATCTTCAACTCCATTTAAGAAGTATTTCAAGCTGCAGCTTCAGCTAACGGCCATACCAGCCTGGATGAGCCCGATCTCGTCTGATCTCGGAAGCTAAGCAGGGTCGGGCCTGGTTAGTACTTGGATGGGAGACCGCCTGGGAATACCAGGTGTTGTAAGCTTTTTCAACCAGCAGAGAGCGCTCTCGCTTAATCTACCCACACATATTTCAACGTGGTAACAGCGACAGCTCACGTCCTAAAGTGTTTTGCACATGGTTAAGGCACTTTAACTCCAACAAATAAAACCAACAGATCAATGACTTATATTCTATGACTTATCTTCAACTCCATATAAGAGGTATTTCAAGCTGTAGCTTCTGCTTACGGCCATACCAGTCTGCATGCGCCCGGTCTCGTCTGATCTCGGAAGCTAAGCAGGGTCGGGCCTGGTTAGTACTTGGATGGGAGACCGCCTGGGAATACCAGGTGCTGTAAGCATTTTCAACCTGCAGAGAGCGCTCTCGCTTAATCTACCCACACATATTTCAACGTGGTAACAGCGACAGCTCACGTCCTAAAGTGTTTTGCACATGGTTAAGGCACTTTAACTCCAACAAATAAGTGCTTCTAAATTATTATCACCAACAAATCAATGACTTATATTATATGACTTATCTTCAACTCCATTTAAGAGGTATTTCAAGCTGCAGCTTCAGCTTCAGCTTACGGCCATACCAGCCTGGATGCGCCCGATCTCGCCTGATCTCGGAAGCTAAGCAGGGTCGGGCTTGGTTAGTACTTGGATGGGAGACCGCCTGGGAATACCAGGTGCTGTAAGCCTTTTCAACCAGCAGAGAGCGCTCTCGCTTAATCTACCCACACATATTTCAACGTGGTAACAGCGACAGCTCACGTCCTAAAGTGTTTTGCACATGGTTAAGGCACTTTAACTCCAACAAATAAAACCAACAAATCAATGACTTATATTCTATGACTTATCTTCAACTCCATATAAGAGGTATTTCAAGCTGCAGCTTCTGCTTACGGCCATACCAGCCTGGATGCGCCCGATCTCGTCTGATCTCGGAAGCTAAGCAGGGTCGGGCCTGGTTAGTACTTGGATGGGAGACCGCCTGGGAATACCAGGTGCTGTAAGCTTTTTCAACCAGCAGAGAACCCTCTAGCTTAATCTACCCACACATATTTCAACGTGGTAACAGCGACAGCTCACGTCTTAAAGTGTTTTGCACATAGTTAAGGCACCTTAACTCCAACAAATAAGCGCTTCTAAATTATTATCACCAACAAATCAATGACATATATTCTATGACTTATCTTCAACTCCATATAAGAAGTATTTCAAGCTGCAGCTTCTGCTTACGGCCATACCAGCCTGGATGCGCCTGATCTCGTCTGATATCAGAAGCTAAGCAGGGTCGGGCTTGGTTAGTACTTGGATGGGAGACTGCCTGGGAGTACCAGGTGCTGTAAGCTTTTTCAACCAGCAGAGAACGCTCTCGCTTAATCTACCCACACATATTTCAACGTGGTAACAGCGACAGCTCACGTCCTAAAGTGTTTTGCACATGGTTAAGGCGCTTTAACTCCAACAAATAAAACCAACAAATCAATGACTTATATTATATGACTTATCTTCAACTCCATATAAGAGGTATTTCAAGCAGGAGCTTCTGCTTACGGCCATACCAGCCTGGATGCGCCCAATCTCGTCTGATCTCGGAAGCTAAGCAGGGTCGGGCCTGGTTAGTACTTGAATGGGAGACCGCCTGGGAATACCAGGTGCTGTAAGTTTTTTCAACCAGCAGAGAGCGCTCTCGCTTAATCTACCCACACATATTTCAACGTGGTAAAAGCGACAGCTCACGTCCTGAAGTGTTTTGCACATGGTTAAGGCACTTTAACTCCAACAAATAAAACCAACAAATCTATGACCTATATTCTATGACTTATCTTCAACTCCATATAAGAGGTATTTCAAGCTGCAGCTTCTGCTTACGGCCATACCAGCCTGGCCACGCCCTTTGACTTCCTGTTTGTGCAGGGAGAGTGACTTGGCAGTTTGGTTCATGGTGGAGGAAGGAGAGACGAAGTTCAGATTGGAAAACAAACGGAAAAGGCTCAGAGAAGTGGAGAACAACAACACCTCCCCCGGCAGCAGTTGCTGCAGGGGGGCTACTCCAAGGGAGTATAAAAAAACTAAAACGGATTACTCGGTGATGAAGGTGGATAACGGACTGGACATGAGCTCAGCTATGACGGACAAAATGGAGTCGGAGGGGATCCCAAGGCAAAAGATGGCCCGCGCAATGGTCGGAGCCGGAGAGAAAGAGAGGAGAGCGGGAGAGGGGCCCGAGGCAGAGAAAGTGGAGAAGGAGAGGACGGGAGGACAACACAGCGGAGCGGCGTGGAAGGGGGCAGAGGAGGAGACGGCAGCGAGGGTGGCGGAGCCGAGAGCTGCAAAAGAATGTTGGGATCAAGCGGAAGACCAGAAAAAACTTGTAGTAAATGTGGAGATAGAGGGAGATGATGCCATCTCCCTCATGGAACTCTTGAAAGCTGTGAGTGTTACATGCGGTCGTGTCGTTGGCTGCCGAGTAAAGGCGGATAAAAAGTGGGAACTAACAATGGGCAACCCGCACGGGAAAAACAGACTGTTAGACGGTTTCAAGATAAGAGATTCGCGAGTAATCGCCTCTGAAATAATGAAGGACACGAGAGTGGTCTCATTTTTAAGTCTTCCTATTTATATCACTGATGAGCAGATTTTCACAAAGCTGGCACATTGGGGAGTAGAGCCGGTCTCAACAATCAAGAAGAGAAAATGGCCTGGCACGGACATATTCGACGGCACCAGGTTCCTGAAAGTCAGGTTCCCAGAGTCGGTGGCGGCTCTGCCGTACAGCACGAAATTTGACACTCTCGAGGGTCCGGAGTATTTTAGGATCATCCATAACAACCAAATGAGGGTGTGCAGACTATGCCTACAGCAGGGGCACATTCTGCGGGAATGTCCTGAGTTCCTGTGTTACAAATGTAACAAACAAGGACACTATGCAAGAGAATGTGCACGTATGACGGAGCGAACGAGCGGAGAGCAGGAGGAGAAGGAGGAGAAGGAGGAGACGGAGGAGTTGGTGGAGGAGAGCGAGGCAGAAAAGAAGGAGGCGGCGGAGGAAGAGGAGGAGGAGGAAGACGGAGAAGGAGAGGTGGAGAGCCTGGCGGAGGGCATGGAAGAGGAGATGACAGCGGAGGCTGCGGTGGGTGCCGTGAGAAGAGGGAATGTAGAGGAAGCTGAGGTGGCGGTCAGCAGAGGGGAGCAGAGAGGAAGCGGACAAGATGCGGATTTGAGCATAAGCCAGAGCAGCGGGGGGTCGCTACCGTGCGCGCAGCGCAGAGCATTCAGGACGGCAGTTGAGAGACGCGCAAAGAGGGAGGAAACGGAGGGTGAGAATGAGGGAGGGGGGGTACGGACATCGAGGTCCAGATCGGGGTCAAGGGAAGGAAGGGGTCAAAAGAAACGAGCCTCCTAATATGAAAGGATTATATTTTGTTTATCATGGTTCTGTTTTTTTTCTTTCCCTTGTTGTCTTTAATGACACTTAAGATCGCATCATTAAACACAAACGGCTTGAGGGACAAAGCAAAATTTGAAAAAATTATAAGCTTGAGTAAGGCGGACGTACTATGTTTGCAAGAAACTCATTGGGACAAGGAAACTGAACTGGGCTTTAGACAATTGTGGAATGGGGATTTATTTTCGAGTTACGGCACAAACATTGCAAGGGGGGTGACAATTCTGTGTAGGAGATCCAGTGGAATTGGGGCCACGTTGTTGAATAAGGATGGGGAAGGAAGATGGATAAATGTTGAATTGGAATTCCAAAATGTAAAATATAATGTGTTAAATGTCTACGTGCCAAATAGTGAAGGGGAGAGGTCCACTTTTTTTAAAGATCTATATAAAGTGGCTGAGAAATGTGATATTATCATTGGGGACTTCAATGTAAAATTGTGCTATATGGATGTGAATGAGAGTTGCGTGTGGAGATATGATGCTTCGAGAAAGGTACTTAATGAGTTTATGATGGAAAAGAATTGGTGTGATATATGGAGAATAAAAAATTCTAGCATTAGAAAATATTCTAGAGCGCAACTAGTAAAAGGGGTTCTCAAAAAAAGTAGGATTGATCTATGTTTGGCCAAACAATCACAGTTGCAGTTATTTAATAATGTCTGTTATGATTTTATATATCTGAGCGATCATGCGATATTGTCTGTGGAAGTGGGGGAACACGAAAAGCGAAGGGGAGGAGGCGTATGGCATCTAAACGCATATCTATTACAGGATGCAAACTATATCAGATGTATGAAACAGTTAATATCGAGCATGTGCTCACATCCAGAATTTAACAATAACATAGTAAAAGGTTGGGAGGATCTGAAAATAAAAATAAAATGGAAAAGTATACATTATGCGAAAAGGTTGCGGGCTCGACAAAATGGGAAAAGGAATGTCTTAAAAGCAGAAATTGAAAGGGTTGAGGGACGGAAACGGATTGACGAGGTCAAGTTGGTAAATTTACACACAGAACTGAAAGAATTGGAAAGATTGGAATGCGAGGGCGCCATATTGAGGAGTAAGGCACGATTTGCGATAGAAGGAGAGAGGAGTACCCGTTTTTTTCTAAACCTAGAGAAAAGAAAGCAGGATAAATGCTATATCGTGGAAGTAAGAACTGAAAACGGAGTCATCACATCAGACTTAGTGGAGATTCTCGAGGCAGTCCAGAATTTTTATGGCAACTTATTTAAATCAGAGGGGTCGGATGATGATTTAACAGAGGAAATCCTTGCAAAATTTGAGAAGAAATTACCAGAGGAGGATATTTTATTGTGTGACCAAGAAATAAAAGGGGAAGATATAGAACTAGTAATAAAACAGTTAGTCTTAAATAAAAGTCCAGGGAGCGATGGACTAACGGCCAATTTTTATAAAACTTTTAGCGACGTATTAAAACCGATATTGTTAAATCTATTTAAAACAATGGAAAACACACAATCCGTGCCAACATCGATGGCTAGGGGCATTATTACGATGGTATATAAAAAGGGAAATAAAGAAGATCTAGCTAATTATAGACCAATAACATTATTAAATACTGACTACAAAATATTGATGAAAATTCTGTCAAATAGAGCGAAACAGGTTGTTCACACAATTGTGGCGCCTACTCAAGCGTATAGTGTGCCGGGGAGAGAAGTGGCAGATATATTAAACACAGTAAGAGACATAGTGGAGTTCTTGAAGATCACAAATAGGGAAGGTATTTTAGTCTCACTCGACTTTAACAAAGCATTTGACAGAGTGGAACACAGATTTATGTTTAGAGTTCTGGAGAGGGTGGGATTTGGGAAACGGTTTTTGAGCTGGGTGAAATTGATGTATGCAAACGCCACTGGCAGCGTCAAGTGTAATGGGGTAGTTACCGACCCTTTTCAGTTACAGAGGTCGGTTAGACAGGGATGTCCGCTATCCTCAATCTTATACACAATAGTTGTCGAAGCACTGAGTGTTTTTATTAAAGAGGATGCCCATATAAAAGGTATTGAATTACCTGGAGGTGAGGTCTGTGTAATTCAACAATTTGCGGATGATACAACTCTACTAATAAAAGATATAAACAGTGTACATAGGGCGATAGAATTAGTGGAACGGTATGGCAGAGCCTCAGGGTCAAAAATAAATTTTGCAAAATCGGAAATGATGTTCATTAATCTAGAGGAGCCGCCACAAGGCCAATTACCAGTGCAAATACAGTCTAAACATATTAAGATATTAGGTACATACATAGGTGTGGATAGTGATATGGCAAGAGATCTGACGTGGTCGGGTATAATCAAAAAAATAGAAGCAGTATTATGCTACTGGAAGATGAGAAATCTAAAGCTTAACGGGAGGGTGGTGGTATTAAATAGCTTGATATTGTCGAAAATATATTACGCTTTAATGGTGATAGATTTACCCTTGTGGGTATTAAATAGACTAAACGAAATTATGACATTTTTTCTGTGGGGGGCGACGGTAGGGAAAATTGCAAGAAAAACGCTAATAGGTAAATACGAAGAAGGAGGGTTAAAATTAATAGACATAGAAAGTAAGAAACGAGCGTTTAGGATTAAATTGATAAAAAAATACTTATATGATGACACAGCTTACGGCTGGAAGTGCCTTATGGGGTTCTTTTTAAATAGGGTTTTCAAGATAGGGGATTTTACTCTATTAATGAAACTGCAGTGGCGAATGACCGCTGGAATTCCCCTGTTTTATAGAGAGGTCCTGGCAGCGCAAGCTGCTTTCCTGGACCACATAGAGTATGAAGCTAAATCTATAAGCATAGTGAAGGAATTACCGATATTTCTAAATAAATATATACATAAGGACAATAAAATATTGTGTAATAATAAAATGTTGAAAGCCGGATTTATACAATTGAAGGACATAATGTACGAATTGATGCCCGATTTCATACCAACACAAGCGGTTTTTGATGGCGTAGTGGAAGTAGATGATAACATAAAGTATGCGACAATTTTCAATTACTATAGAACTATCAAGGAAAGTATACCACAAACGTGGAAGAACTTAATAGAAACAAGGATAGTCAAAGACAGGACAAGCAAACTTCCTGAATTAAAAGTTAGACAGGGTGGGCAAAAGAAAGAGTTCAGCATGATATCCAGCAAACAAATATACGACCTCATCGTGATAAATGTCACACAAAAACCGGCCTCCCTGTCTTACTGGGGCAAGATCTTTCCACAGAAAGAGGGGAGGAGAATTTGGGAAAGGTGGAAATTGAAGGGAAACAGTATTGAGGCTGAGGATAACGACTTCAAAATAAGACACAATAAAATATTTACAAATGTGATTTTGCACCAATTCGACAGGGAGGTTAGTAGGGATTGTGATATCTGCGGTTTATTCCCGGAGACTCTGCTACACATGTATGACGTGTGTCCTGAGCTGACCGGTTTTCTGGGCGCGTTGAAAAAATGTTTGGTCGATAAATTGGGAATGGTGTGGGACGGGAGGGATTCGTGGGAGTTTTTTCTTTTGTTTGGGGAATGGGACCACAGTAAGGTGAAGAATGTAGCCTTATGTAAATTCCTATTAAGCCATGCCCGATGGGCTATAAAGACACGCAGGAACATAGCACACTTCGAACAAAGAGTTGTTGAAATTTGGCCCATATTCCAAAATATAGTGAAAAATCAAATTACATTTCGTTTAATTCATGGAG
>NW_026906196.1:312500-320000 GCF_033807715.1 Cololabis saira | reverse complement strand
GCAGCTTCAGCTTCAGCTTACGGCCATACCAGCCTGGATGCGCCCGATCTCGTCTGATCTCGGAAGCTAAGCAGGGTCGGGCCTGGTTAGTACTTGGATGGGAGACCGCCTGGGAATACCAGGTCCTGTAAGCTTTTTCAACCTGCAGAGAGCGCTCTCGCTTAATCTACCCACACATATTTCAACGTGGTAACAGCGACAGCTCACGTCCTAAAGTGTTTTGCACATGGTTAAGGCACTTTAACTCCAACAAATAAAACCAACAAATCAATGACTTATATCATATGACTTATCTTCAACTCCATATAAGAGGTATTTCAAGCTGCAGCTTCAGCTTACGGCCATACCAGCCTGGATGCGCCCGATCTCGTCTGATCTCGGAAGCTAAGCAGGGTCGGGCCTGGTTAGTACTTGGATGGGAGACCGCCTGGGAATACCAGGTGTTGTAAGCTTTTTCAACCAGCAGAGAGCGCTCTCGCTTAATCTACCCACACAAATTTCAACGTGGTAACAGCGACAGCTCATGTCCTAAAGTGTTTTGCACATGGTTAAGGCACTTTAACTCCAACAAATAAGCGCTTCTAAATTCTTATCACCAAGAAATCAATGACTTATATTCTATGACTTATCTTCAACTCCATATAAGAGGTATTTCAAGCAGCAGATTCTGCTTACGGCCATACCAGCCTGGATGCGCCCGATCTCGTCTGATCTCGGAAGCTAAGCAGGGTCGGGCCTGGTTAGTACTTGGATGGGAGACCGCCTGGGAATACCAGGTGCTGTAAGCTTTTTCAACCAGCAGAGAACGCTCTCGCTTAATCTACCCACACATATTTCAACGTGGTAACAGCGACAGCTCACGTCCTAAAGTGTTTTGCACATGGTTAAGGCACTTTAATTCCAAACAAATAAAACCAACAAATAAATGACTTATATTCTATGACTTATCTTCAACTCCATATAAGAGGTATTTCAAGCTGCTGCTTCTGCTTACGGCCATACAAGCCTGGATGCGCCCGATCTCGTCTGATCTCGGAAGCTAAGCAGGGTCGGGCCTGGTTAGTACTTGGATGGGAGACCGCCTGGGAATACCAGGTGCTGTAAGCATTTTCAACCAGCAGAGAGCGCTCTCGCTTAATCTACCAACACATATTTCAACGTGGTAACAGCGACAGCTCACGTCCAAAAGTGTTTTTCACATGGTTAAGGCACTTTAACTCCAACAAATAAGCGCTTCTAAATTATTATCTCCAACAAATCAATGACTTATATTATATGACTTATCTTCAACTCCATATAAGAGGTATTTCAAGCAGCAGATTCTGCTTACGGCCATACCAGCCTGGATGCGCCCGATCTCGTCTGATCTCGGAAGCTAAGCAGGGTCGGGCCTGGTTAGTACTTGGATGGGAGACCGCCTGGGAATACCAGGTGCTGTAAGCATTTTCAACCAGCAGAGAGCGCTCTCGCTTAATCTACCCACACATATTTCAACGTGGTAACAGCGACAGCTCACGTCCAAAAGTGTTTTTCACATGGTTAAGGCACTTTAACTCCAACAAATAAACGCTTCTAAATTATTATCACCAACAAATCAATGACTTATATTATATGACTTATCTTCAACTCCATATAAGAGGTATTTCAAGCAGTAGCTTCTGCTTACGGCCTTACCAGCCTGGATGCGCCCGATCTCGTCTGATCTCGGAAGCTAAGCAGGGTCGGGCCTGGTTAGTACTTGGATGGGAGACCGCCTGGGAATACCAGGTGCTGTAAGCATCTTCAACCAGCAGAGAGCGCTCTCGCTTAATCTACCCACACATATTTCAACGTGGTAACAGCAACAGCTCACGTCCTAAAGTGTTTTGCACATGGTTAAGGCACTTTAACTCCAACAAATAAAACCAACAAATCAATGACTTATATTCTATGACTTATCTTCAACTCCATATAAGAGGTATTTCAAGCTGCAGCTTCTGCTTACGGCCATACAAGCCTGGATGCGCCCGATCTCGTCTGATCTCGGAAGCTAAGCAGGGTCGGGCCTGGTTAGTACTTGGATGGGAGACCGCCTGGGAATACCAGGTGCTGTAAGCATTTTCAACCAGCAGAGAGCGCTCTCGCTTAATCTACCCACACATATTTCAACGTGGTAACAGCGACAGCTCACGTCCTGAAGTGTTTTGCACATGGTTAAGGCACTTTAACTCCAACAAATAAAACCAACAAATCAATGACTTATATTCTATGACTTATCTTCAACTCCATATAAGAGGTATTTCAAGCAGCAGATTCTGCTTACGGCCATACCAGCCTGGATGCGCCCGATCTCGTCTGATCTCGGAAGCTAAGCAGGGTCGGGCCTGGTTAGTACTTGGATGGGAGACCGCCTCGGAATACCAGGTGCTGTAAGCATTTTCAACCAGCAGAGAGCGCTCTCGCTTAATCTACCTACACATATTTCAACGTGGTAACAGCGACAGCTCACGTCCTAAAGTGTTTTGCACATGGTTAAGGCACTTTAACTCCAACAAATAAGCGCTTCTAAATTATTATCACCAACAAATCAATGACTTGTATTATATGACTTATCTTCAACTCCATATAAGAGGTATTTCAAGCAGCAGATTCTGCTTACGGCCATACCAGCCTGGATGCGCCCGATCTTGTCTGATCTCGTAAGCTAAGCAGGGTCGGGCCTGGTTAGTACTTGGATGGGAGACCGCCTCGGAATACCAGGTGCTGTAAGCATTTTCAACCAGCAGAGAGCGCTCTCGCTTAATCTACCTACACATATTTCAACGTGGTAACAGCGACAGCTCACGTCCTAAAGTGTTTTGCACATGGTTAAGGCACTTTAACTCCAACAAATAAGCGCTTCTAGATTATTATCACCAACAAATCAATGACTTGTATTATATGACTTATCTTCAACTCCATATAAGAGGTATTTCAAGCAGTAGCTTCTGCTTACGGCCATACCAGCCTGGATGCGCCCGATCTCGTCTGATCTCGGAAGCTAAGCAGGGTCGGGCCTGGTTAGTACTTGGATGGGAGACCGCCTGGGAATACCAGGTGCTGTAAGCATCTTCAACCAGCAGAGAGCGCTCTCGCTTAATCTACCCACACATATTTCAACGTGGTAACAGCAACAGCTCACGTCCTAAAGTGTTTTGCACATGGTTAAGGCACTTTAACTCCAACAAATAAAACCAACAAATCAATGACTTATATTCTATGACTTATCTTCAACTCCATATAAGAGGTATTTCAAGCTGCAGCTTCTGCTTACGGCCATACAAGCCTGGATGCGCCCGATCTCGTCTGATCTCGGAAGCTAAGCAGGGTCGGGCCTGGTTAGTACTTGGATGGGAGACCGCCTGGGAATACCAGGTGCTGTAAGCATTTTCAACCAGCAGAGAGCGCTCTCGCTTAATCTACCCACACATATTTCAACGTGGTAACAGCGACAGCTCACGTCCAAAAGTGTTTTTCACATGGTTAAGGCACTTTAACTCCAACAAATAAGCGCTTCTAAATTACTATCACCAACAAATCAATGACTTATATTATATGACTTATCTTCAACTCCATATAAGAGGTATTTCAAGCAGCAGCTTCTGCTTACGGCCATACCAGCCTGGATGCGCCCGATCTTGTCTGATCTCGTAAGCTAAGCAGGGTCGGGCCTGGTTAGTACTTGGATGGGAGACCGCCTCCGAATACCAGGTGCTGTAAGCATTTTCAACCAGCAGAGAGCGCTCTCGCTTAATCTACCTACACATATTTCAACGTGGTAACAGCGACAGCTCACGTCCTAAAGTGTTTTGCACATGGTTAAGGCACTTTAACTCCAACAAATAAGCGCTTCTAAATTATTATCACCAACAAATCAATGACTTGTATTATATGACTTATCTTCAACTCCATATAAGAGGTATTTCAAGCAGTAGCTTCTGCTTACGGCCATACCAGCCTGGATGCGCCCGATCTCGTCTGATCTCGGAAGCTAAGCAGGGTCGGGCCTGGTTAGTACTTGGATGGGAGACCGCCTGGGAATACCAGGTGCTGTAAGCATCTTCAACCAGCAGAGAGCGCTCTCGCTTAATCTACCCACACATATTTCAACGTGGTAACAGCAACAGCTCACGTCCTAAAGTGTTTTGCACATGGTTAAGGCACTTTAACTCCAACAAATAAAACCAACAAATCAATGACTTATATTCTATGACTTATCTTCAACTCCATATAAGAGGTATTTCAAGCTGCAGCTTCTGCTTACGGCCATACAAGCCTGGATGCGCCCGATCTCGTCTGATCTCGGAAGCTAAGCAGGGTCGGGCCTGGTTAGTACTTGGATGGGAGACCGCCTGGGAATACCAGGTGCTGTAAGCATTTTCAACCAGCAGAGAGCGCTCTCGCTTAATCTACCCACACATATTTCAACGTGGTAACAGCGACAGCTCACGTCCAAAAGTGTTTTTCACATGGTTAAGGCACTTTAACTCCAACAAATAAGCGCTTCTAAATTACTATCACCAACAAATCAATGACTTATATTATATGACTTATCTTCAACTCCATATAAGAGGTATTTCAAGCAGCAGCTTCTGCTTACGGCCATACCAGCCTGGATGCGCCCGATCTCGTCTGATCTCGGAAGCTAAGCAGGGTCGGGCCTGGTTAGTACTTGGATGGGAGACCGCCTGGGAATACCAGGTGCTGTAAGCATTTTCAACCAGCAGAGAGCGCTCTCGCTTAATCTACCCACACATATTTCAACGTGGTAACAGCGACAGCTCACGTCCAAAAGTGTTTTTCACATGGTTAAGGCACTTTAACTCCAACAAATAAACGCTTCTAAATTATTATCACCAACAAATCAATGACTTATATTATATGACTTATCTTCAACTCCATATAAGAGGTATTTCAAGCAGTAGCTTCTGCTTACGGCCATACCAGCCTGGATGCGCCCGATCTCGTCTGATCTCGGAAGCTAAGCAGGGTCGGGCCTGGTTAGTACTTGGATGGGAGACCGCCTGGGAATACCAGGTGCTGTAAGCATCTTCAACCAGCAGAGAGCGCTCTCGCTTAATCTACCCACACATATTTCAACGTGGTAACAGCAACAGCTCACGTCCTAAAGTGTTTTGCACATGGTTAAGGCACTTTAACTCCAACAAATAAAACCAACAAATCAATGACTTATATTCTATGACTTATCTTCAACTCCATATAAGAGGTATTTCAAGCTGCAGCTTCTGCTTACGGCCATACCAGCCTGGATGCACCCGATCTCGTCTGATCTCGGAAGCTAAGCAGGGTCGGGCCTGGTTAGTACTTGGATGGGAGACCGCCTGGGAATACCAGGTGCTGTAAGCTTTTTCAACCAGCAGAGAGCGCTCTCGCTTAATCTACCCACACATATTTCAACGTGGTAACAGCGACAGCTCATGTCCTAAAGTGTTTTGCACATGGTTAAGGCACTTTAACTCCAACAAATAAGTGCTTCTAAATTATTATCACCAACAAATCAATGACTTATATTATATGACTTATCTTCAACTCCATATAAGAGGTATTTCAAGCTGCAACTTCAGCTTACGGCCATACCAGCCTGGATGCGCCCGATCTCATCTGATCTCGGAAGCTAAGCAGGGTCGGGTCTGGTTAGTACTTGGATGGGAGACCGCCTGGGAATACCAGGTGCTGTAAGCGTTTTCAACCAGCAGAGAGCGCTCTCGCTTAATCTACCCACACATATTTCAACGTGGTAACAGCGACAGCTCACGTCCTAAAGTGTTTTGCACATGGTTAAGGCACTTTAAACCCAACAAATAAGCGCTTCTAAATTATTATCACCAACAAATCAATGACTTATATTATATGACTTATCTTCAACTCCATATAAGAGGTATTTCAAGCTGCAGCTTCAGCTTACGGCCAGACCAGCCTGGATGCGCCCGATCTCGTCTGATCTCGGAAGCTAAGCAGGGTCGGGCCTGGTTAGTACTTGGATGGGAGACCGCCTGGGAATATCAGGTGCTGTAAGCTTTTTCAACCAGCAGAGAGCGCTCTCGCTTAATCTACCCACACATATTTCAACGTGGTAACAGCGACAGCTCACGTCCTAAAGTGTTTTGCACATGGTTAAGGCACTTTAACTCCAACAAATAAAACCAACAAATCAATGACTTATATTCTATGACTTATCTTCAACTCCATATAAGAGGTATTTCAAGCAGCAGATTCTGCTTACGGCCATACCAGCCTGGATGCGCCCGATCTCGTCTGATCTCGGAAGCTAAGCAGGGTCGGGCCTGGTTAGTACTTGGATGGGAGACCGCCTCGGAATACCAGGTGCTGTAAGCATTTTCAACCAGCAGAGAGCGCTCTCGCTTAATCTACCTACACATATTTCAACGTGGTAACAGCGACAGCTCACGTCCTAAAGTGTTTTGCACATGGTTAAGGCACTTTAACTCCAACAAATAAAACCAACAAATCAATGACTTGTATTATATACTTATCTTCAACTCCATTTAAGAAGTATTTCAAGCTGCAGCTTCAGCTTACGGCCATACCAGCCTGGATGCGCCCGATCTCGTCTGATCTCAGAAGCTAAGCAGGGTCGGGCCTGGTTAGTACTTGGATGGGAGACCGCCTGGGAATACCAGGTGTTGTAAGCTTTTTCAACCAGCAGAGAGCGCTCTCGCTTAATCTACCCACACATATTTCAACGTGGTAAGAGCGACAGCTCACGTCCTAAAGTCTTTTGCACATGGTTAAGGCACTTTAACTCCAACAAATAAAACCAACAAATCAATCACTTATATTCTATGACTTATCTTCAACTCCATATCAGAGGTATTTCAAGCTGCAGCTTCTGCTTACGCCCATACCAGCCTGGATGCGCCCGATCTCGTCTGATCTCAGAAGCTAAGCAGGGTCGGGCCTGGTTAGTACTTGGATGGGAGACAGCCTGGGAATACCAGGTGCTGTAAGCTTTTTCAACCAGCAGAGAACGGTCTCGCTTAATCTAGCCACACATATTTCAACGTGGTAACAGCGACAGCTCACGTCCTAAAGTGTTTTGCATATGGTTAAGGCACTTTAACTCCAACAAATAAAACCAACAAATCAATGACTTATATCATATGACTTATCTTCAACTCCATATAAGAGGTATTTCAAGCTGCAGCTTCAGCTTCAGCTTACGGCCATACCAGCCTGGATGCGCCCGATCTCGTCTGATCTCGGAAGCTAAGCAGGGTCAGGCCTTGTTAGTACTTGGATGGGAGACCGCCTGGGAATACCAGGTGCTGTAAGATTTTTCAACCAGCAGAGAGCGCTCACGCTTAATCTACCCACACATATTTCAACGTGGTAACAGCGACAGCTCACGTCCTAAAGTGTTTTGCACATGGTTAAGGCACTTTAACTCCAACAAATAAAACCAACAAATCAATGACTTATATTCTATGACTTATCTTCAAC
>NW_026906196.1:242500-307500 GCF_033807715.1 Cololabis saira | reverse complement strand
TCGTCTGATCTCGGAAGCTAAGCAGGGTCGGGCCTGGTTAGTACTTGGATGGGAGACCGCCTCGGAATACCAGGTGCTGTAAGCATTTTCAACCAGCAGAGAGCGCTCTCGCTTAATCTACCCACACATATTTCAACGTGGTAACAGCGACAGCTCACGTCCTAAAGTGTTTTGCACATGGTTAAGGCACTTTAACTCCAACAAATAAACGCTTCTAAATTATTATCACCAACAAATCAATGACTTATATTATATGACTTATCTTCAACTCCATATAAGAGGTATTTCAAGCAGCAGCTTCTGCTTACGGCCATACCAGCCTGGATGCGCCCGATCTCGTCTGATCTCGGAAGCTAAGCAGGGTCGGGCCTGGTTAGTACTTGGATGGGAGACCGCCTGGGAATACCAGGTGCTGTAAGCATTTTCAACCAGCAGAGAGCGCTCTCGCTTAATCTACCCACACATATTTCAACGTGGTAACAGCAACAGCTCACGTCCTAAAGTGTTTTGCACATGGTTAAGGCACTTTAACTCCAACAAATAAAACCAACAAATCAATGACTTATATTCTATGACTTATCTTCAACTCCATATAAGAGGTATTTCAAGCTGCAGCTTCTGCTTACGGCCATACCAGCCTGGATGCACCCGATCTCGTCTGGGGCCTGTACTACGAAGCAAGTTCAACATATCCAGGATATCTTTTCCTTATCCAGATTCACTAAGCGGGACAATTGCAATCACGCTAAGCGGTCACACGACAGTGGTTATCAACTCGGTATATCAACCCAGGTTTCTCCAATCTGGATATGAGCGCGTGCACATAAAAGGGGCGGTGTTTTCAGCGCATGACCAATCGCAAGCATGGAGAAGTCCGCTGTCAGAGCCGCTTATTTCAGTAGCGAAGAGCAAACTATAATTTTACGGAAATATGATGAGTATAGGCATATAATACAGGCAAAAAGCAACACAGTTGCAGCTGCAAAATGCAGGAAAGACAGCTGGCAAAAGATCGCTGACTGTATAAATGTGTAAATTCATAGGGATATAAACATATATTTGAATATTCTGGGAATCTTAATCTTAAACTGTAAACCATGATCAGCAATATTAAAATAATAAAAGGCTTGCAATATTTCAGTTGATTTGTAATGAATCCAAAATGTATGACATTTTTTTGTTTTTGTGTTTGCATTACAGAAAATCACAATATTCTAATTTTCTGAGACAGTCCTGTATATATTGGTTCTATAACTATTGTTGTTGACCGATAACTTGTGCTGATGCTGTACCAAAGAATTGGGTTTTTTTATTTATTTTATTTTATTTTTTATTTTTTCAGGAGGGGGGTGTTTAGTATTTTAAAGTGACTTCTCAGAATGTTCGAGGGACGAAATTGAAAATCCCTTTTTTGCTATCCCCTTACAAATGCATCTTCTTTTTGATTTCTTCTTGATTTATTTATTTAATTGGTATTAGTTTTGGATTGACTGTACATCGGATTTTGGGTGATGATTTGTTTTATTTATTCATTGATTGATTTATTTTTTATTTTCTCCTCCACCTCTTTTTTCTTTTTTTCCTTTTTTCCTTTTTTTTTGATTTTTTTGGATCGTTCATACAGGGAAAGCAAAGGGGTTTTGGTGGCCCTGAATACGCGTTCTGTTCGGAGGGATCCTCTCACGATCCGCGCACCAAGCTCCACTGGATTCTCTTCGAAAGGGCATGCCATTTTCCAAGAGAGCTGATTGGTCAGTGGGCGGTGCTTTTACACCCGGCGATCTGTATCTCGAACATAACCTGCTCCGGAGCAGGTTAGCGGTTCAGCATAAGTTACCATGGCGATGTGCCCCGATAAGAAGTGAACCACCGTCGTAGTCCTGAAAACCCAGGGTTAAACCTGAAGTTACCTCGCTAACCCCAAATCCCGCTTCGTAGTACAGGCCCCTGATCTCGGAAGCTAAGCAGGGTCGGGCCTGGTTACTACTTGGATGGGAGACCGCCTGGGAATACCAGGTGCTGTAAGCTTTTTCAACCAGCAGAGAGCGCTCTCGCTTAATCTACCCACACATATTTCAACGTGGTAACAGCGACAGCTCATGTCCTAAATTGTTTTGCACATGGTTAAGGCACTTTAACTCCAACAAATAAGTGCTCCTAAATTATTATCACCAACAAATCAATGACTTAAATTATATGACTTATCTTCAACTCCATATAAGAGGTATTTCAAGCTGCAACTTCAGCTTACGGCCATACCAGCCTGGATGCGCCAGATCTCGTCTGATCTCGGAAGCTAAGCAGGGTCGGGCCCGGTTAGTACTTGGATGGGAGACCGCCTCGGAATACCAGGTGCTGTAAGCATTTTCAACCAGCAGAGAGCACTCTCGCTTAATCTACCTACACATATTTCAACGTGGTAACAGCGACAGCTCACGTCCTAAAGTGTTTTGCACATGGTTAAGGCACTTTAACTCCAACAAATAAGCGCTTCTAAATTATTATCACCAACAAATCAATGACTTGTATTATATAACTTATCTTCAACTCCATATAAGAAGTATTTCAAGCTGCACCTTCAGCTTATGGCCATACCAGCCTGGATGCGCCCGATCTCGTCTGATCTCGGAAGCTAAGCAGGGTAGGGCCTGGTTAGTACCTGGATGGGAGACCGCCTGGGAATACCAGGTGCTGTAAGCTTTTTCAACCAGCAGAGAGCGCTCTCGCTTAATCTACCCACACATATTTCAACGTGGTAAGAGCGACAGCTCACGTCCAAAAGTGTTTTGCACATGGTTAAGGCACTTTAACTCCAACAAATAAGTGCTTCTAAATTATTATCACCAACAAATCAATGACTTGTATTATATGACTTATCTTCAACTCCATATAAGAAGTATTTCAAGCTGCAGCTTCAGCTTATGGCCATACCAGCCTGGATGCGCCCGATCTCGTCTGATCTCGGAAGCTAAGCAGGGTAGGGCCTGGTTAGTACCTGGATGGGAGACCGCCTGGGAATACCAGGTGCTGTAAGCTTTTTCAACCAGCAGAGAGCGCTCTCGCTTAATCTACCCACACATATTTCAACGTGGTAAGAGCGACAGCTCACGTCCAAAAGTGTTTTGCACATGGTTAAGGCACTTTAACTCCAACAAATAAAACCAACAAATCAATGACTTATATTCTATGACTTATCTTCAACTCCATATAAGAGGTATTTCAAGCTGCAGCTTCTGCTTACGGCCATACCAGCATGGATGCGCCCGATCTCGTCTGATCTCGGAAGCTAAGCAGGGTCGGGCCTGGTTAGTACTTGGATGGGAGACCGCCTGGGAATACCAGGTGCTGTAAGCTTTTTCAACCAGCAGAGAGCGCTCTCGCTTAATCTACCCACACATATTTCAACGTGGTAACAGCGACAGCTCACGTCCAAAAGTGTTTTTCACATGGTTAAGGCACTTTAACTCCAACAAATAAGCGCTTCTAAATTATTATCACCAACAAATCAATGACTTATATTATATGACTTATCTTCAACTCCATATAAGAGGTATTTCAAGCTGCAGCTTCAGCTTACGGCCATACCAGCCTGGATGCGCCCGATCTCGTCTGATCTCGGAAGCTAAGCAGGGTCGGGCCTGGTTAGTACTTGGATGGGAGACCGCCTGGGAATATCAGGTGCTGTAAGCTTTTTCAACCAGCAGAGAGCGCTCTCGCTTAATCTACCCACACATATTTCAACGTGGTAACAGCGACAGCTCACGTCCTAAAGGGTTTTGCACATGGTTAAGGCACTTTAACTCCAACAAATAAAACCAACAAATCAATGACTTATATGCTATGACTTATCTTCAACTCCATATAAGAGGTATTTCAAGCTGCAGCTTCTGCTTACAGCCATACCAGCCTGGATGCGCCCGATCTCGTCTGATCTCGGAAGCTAAGCAGGGTCGGGCCTGGTTAGTACTTGGATGGGAGACCGCCTGGGAATACCAGGTGCTGTAAGCTTTTTCAACCAGCAGAGAGCGCTCTCGCTTAATCTACCCACACATATTTCAACGTGGTAAGAGCGACAGCTCACGTCCTAAAGTGTTTTGCACATGGTTAAGGCACTTTAACTCCAACAAATAAGCGCTTCTAAATTATTATCACCAACAAATCAATGACTTGTATTATATACTTATCTTCAACTCCATATAAGAAGTATTTCAAGCTGCAGCTTCAGCTTACGGCCATACCAGCCTGGATGCGCCCGATCTCGTCTGATCTCGGAAGCTAAGCAGGGTCGGGCCTGGTTAGTACTTGGATGGGAGACCGCCTGGGAATACCAGGTGCTGTAAGCTTTTTCAACCAGCAGAGAGCGCTCTCGCTTAATCTACCCACACATATTTCAACGTGGTAAGAGCGACAGCTCACGTCCTAAAGTGTTTTGCACATGGTTAAGGCACTTTAACTCCAACAAATAAAACCAACAAATCAATGACTTATATTCTATGACTTATCTTCAACTCCATATCAGAGGTATTTCAAGCTGCAGCTTCTGCTTACGGCCATACCAGCCTGGATGAGCCCGATCTAGTCTGATCTCGGAAGCTAAGCAGGGTCGGGCCTGGTTAGTACTTGGATGGGAGACCGACTGGTAATACCAGGTGCTGTAAGCTTTTTCAACCAGCAGAGAACGGTCTTGCTTAATCTAGCCACACATATTTCAACGTGGTAACAGCGACAGCTCACGTCCTAAAGTGTTTTGCACATGGTTAAGGCACTTTACCTCCAACAAATAAAACCAACAAATCAATGACTTATATTCTATGACTTATCTTCAACTCCATATAATAGGTATTTCAAGCTGCAGCTTCTGCTTACGGCCATACCAGCCTGAATGCGCCCGATCTCGTCTGATCTCGGAAGCTAAGCAGGGTCAGGCCTTGTTAGTACTTGGATGGGAGACCGCCTGGGAATACCAGGTGCTGTAAGCTTTTTCAACCAGCAGAGAGCGCTCACGCTTAATCTACCCACACATATTTCAACGTGGTAACAGCGACAGCTCACATCCTAAAGTGTTTTGCACATGGTTAAGGCACTTTAACTCCAACAAATAAAACCAACAAATCAATGACTTATATTCTATGACTTATCTTCAACTCCATATCAGAGGTATTTCAAGCTGCAGCTTCTGCTTACGGCCATACCAGCCTGGATGCGCCCGATCTCATCTGATCTCGGAAGCTAAGCAGGGTCAGGCCTGGTTAGTACTTGGATGGGAGACCGCCTGGGAATACCAGGTGCTGTAAGCATTTTCAACCAGCAGAGAGCGCTCTCGCTTAATCTACCCACACAAATCTCAACGTGGTAACAGCGACAGCTCATGTCCTAAAGTGTTTTGCACATGGTTAAGGCACTTTAACTCCAACAAATAAGCGCTTCTAAATTCTTATCACCAAGAAATCAATGACTTATATTCTATGACTTATCTTCAACTCCATATAAGAGGTATTTCAAGCAGCAGATTCTGCTTACGGCCATACCAGCCTGGATGCGCCTGATCTCGTCTGATCTCGGAAGCTAAGCAGGGTCGGGCCTGGTTAGTACTTGGATGGGAGACCGCCTGGGAATACCAGGTGCTGTAAGCTTTTTCAACCAGCAGAGAACGCTCTCGCTTAATCTACCCACACATATTTCAACGTGGTAACAGCGACAGCTCACGTCCTAAAGTGTTTTGCACATGGTTAAGGCACTTTAATTCCAAACAAATAAAACCAACAAATAAATGACTTATATTCTATGACTTATCTTCAACTCCATATAAGAGGTATTTCAAGCAGCAGCTTCTGCTTACGGCCATACCAGCCTGGATGCGCCCGATCTCGTCTGATCTCGGAAGCTAAGCAGGGTCGGGCCTTGTTAGTACTTGGATGGGAGACCGCCTGGGAATACCAGGTGCTGTAAGCATTTTCAACCAGCAGAGAGCGCTCTCGCTTAATCTACCCACACATATTTCAACGTGGTAACAGCGACAGCTCACGTCCTAAAGTGTTTTGCACATGGTTAAGGCACTTTAACTCCAACAAATAAGCGCTTCTAAATTATTATCACCAACAAATCAATGACTTGTATTATATACTTATCTTCAACTCCATATAAGAAGTATTTCAAGCTGCAGCTTCAGCTTACGGCCATACCAGCCTGGATGCGCCCGATCTCGTCTGATCTCGGAAGCTAAGCAGGGTCGGGCCTGGTTAGTACTTGGATGGGAGAATGCCTGGGAATACCAGGTGCTGTAAGCATTTTCAACCAGCAGAGAGCGCTCTCGCTTAATCTACCCACACATATTTCAACGTGGTAACAGCGACAGCTCACGTCCAAAAGTGTTATTCACATGGTTAAGGCACTTTAACTCCAACAAATAAACGCTTCTAAATTATTATCACCAACAAATCAATGACTTATATTATATGACTTATCTTCAACTCCATATAAGAGGTATTTCAAGCAGCAGCTTCTGCTTACGGCCATACCAGCCTGGATGCACCCGATCTCGTCTGATCTCGGAAGCTAAGCAGGGTCGGGCCTGGTTAGTACTTGGATGGGAGACCGCCTGGGAATACCAGGTGCTGTAAGCTTTTTCAACCAGCAGAGAGCGCTCTCGCTTAATCTACCCACACATATTTCAACGTGGTAACAGCGACAGCTCATGTCCTAAAGTGTTTTGCACATGGTTAAGGCACTTTAACTCCAACAAATAAGTGCTTCTAAATTATTATCACCAACAAATCAATGACTTATATTATATGACTTATCTTCAACTCCATATAAGAGGTATTTCAAGCTGCAACTTCAGCTTACGGCCATACCAGCCTGGATGCGCCCGATCTCATCTGATCTCGGAAGCTAAGCAGGGTCGGGCCTGGTTAGTACTTGGATGGGAGACCGCCTGGGAATACCAGGTGCTGTAAGCTTTTTCGACCAGCAGAGAACGGTCTCGCTTAATCTAGCCACACATATTTCAACGTGGTAACAGCGACAGCTCACGTCCAAAAGTGTTTTGCACATGGTTAAGGCACTTTAACTCCAACAAATAAAACCAACAAATCAATGACTTATATTCTATGACTTATCTTCAACTCCATATAAGAGGTATTTCAAGCTGCAGCTTCTGCTTACGGCCATACCAGCCTGGATGCGCCCGATCTCGTCTGATCTCGGAAGCTAAGCAGGGTCGGGCCTGGTTAGTACTTGGATGGGAGACCGCCTGGGAATACCAGGTGCTGTAAGCTTTTTCAACCAGCAGAGAGCGCTCTCGCTTAATCTACCCACACATATTTCAACGTGGTAAGAGCGACAGCTCACGTCCAAAAGTGTTTTTCACATGGTTAAGGCACTTTAACTCCAACAAATAAGCGCTTCTAAATTATTATCACCAACAAATCAATGACTTATATTATATGACTTATCTTCAACTCCATATAAGAGGTATTTCAAGCAGCAGCTTCTGCTTACGGCCATACCAGCCTGGACGTGCCCGATCTTGTCTGGTCTCGGAAGCTAAGCAGGGTCTGGCCTGGTTAGTACTTGAATGGGAGACCGCCTGGGAATACCAGGTGCTGTAAGCATTTTCAACCAGCAGAGAGCGCTCTCGCTTAATCTACCCACACATATTTCAACGTGGTAACAGCGACAGCTCACGTCCTAAAGTGTTTTGCACATGGTTAAGGCACTTTAACTCCAACAAATAAAACCAACAAATCAATGACTTATATTCTATGACTTATCTTCAACTCCATATCAGAGGTATTTCAAGCTGCAGCTTCTGCTTACGGCCATACCAGCCTGGATGCGCCCGATCTCATCTGATCTCGGAAGCTAAGCAGGGTCGGGCCTGGTTAGTACTTGGATGGGAGACCGCCTGGGAATACCAGGTGCTGTAAGCATTTTCAACCAGCAGAGAGCGCTCTCGCTTAATCTACCCACACAAATTTCAACGTGGTAACAGCGACAGCTCATGTCCTAAAGTGTTTTGCACATGGTTAAGGCACTTTAACTCCAACAAATAAAACCAACAAATCAATGACTTATATTCTATGACTTATCTTCAACTCCATATAAGAGGTATTTCAAGCAGCAGATTCTGCTTACGGCCATACCAGCCTGGATGCGCCCGATCTCGTCTGATCTCGGAAGCTAAGCAGGGTCGGGCCTGGTTAGTACTTGGATGGGAGACCGCCTCGGAATACCAGGTGCTGTAAGCATTTTCAACCAGCAGAGAGCGCTCTCGCTTAATCTACCTACACATATTTCAACATGGTAACAGCGACAGCTCACGTCCTAAAGTGTTTTGCACATGGTTAAGGCACTTTAACTCCAACAAATAAGCGCTTCTAAATTATTATCACCAACAAATCAATGACTTGTATTATATGACTTATCTTCAACTCCATATAAGAAGTATTTCAAGCTGCAGCTTCGGCTTATGGCCATACCAGCCTGGATGCGCCCGATCTCGTCTGATCTCGGAAGCTAAGCAGGGTCGGGCCTGGTTAGTACTTGGATGGGAGACCGACTGGGAATACCAGGTGCTGTAAGCTTTTTCGACCAGCAGAGAACGGTCTCGCTTAATCTAGCCACACATATTTCAACGTGGTAACAGCGACAGCTCACGTCCAAAAGTGTTTTGCACATGGTTAAGGCACTTTAACTCCAACAAATAAAACCAACAAATCAATGACTTATATTCTATGACTTATCTTCAACTCCATATCAGAGGTATTTCAAGCTGCAGCTTCTGCTTACGGCCATACCAGCCTGGATGAGCCCGATCTAGTCTGATCTCGGAAGCTAAGCAGGGTCGGGCCTGGTTAGTACTTGGATGGGAGACCGACTGGGAATACCAGGTGCTGTAAGCTTTTTCAACCAGCAGAGAACGGTCTTGCTTAATCTAGCCACACATATTTCAACGTGGTAACAGCGACAGCTCACGTCCTAAAGTGTTTTGCACATGGTTAAGGCACTTTAACTCCAACAAATAAAACCAACAAATCAATGACTTATATTCTATGACTTATCTTCAACTCCATATAATAGGTATTTCAAGCTGCAGCTTCTGCTTACGGCCATACCAGCCTGAATGCGCCCGATCTCGTCTGATCTCGGAAGCTAAGCAGGGTCAGGCCTTGTTAGTACTTGGATGGGAGACCGCCTGGGAATACCAGGTGCTGTAAGCTTTTTCAACCAGCAGAGAGCGCTCACGCTTAATCTACCCACACATATTTCAACGTGGTAACAGCGACAGCTCACGTCCTAAAGTGTTTTGCACATGGTTAAGGCACTTTAACTCCAACAAATAAAACCAACAAATCAATGACTTATATTCTATGACTTATCTTCAACTCCATATCAGAGGTATTTCAAGCTGCAGGTTCTGCTTACGGCCATACCAGCCTGGATGCGCCCGATCTCATCTGATCTCGGAAGCTAAGCAGGGTCGGGCCTGGTTAGTACTTGGATGGGAGACCGCCTTGGAATACCAGGTGCTGTAAGCATTTTCAACCAGCAGAGAGCGCTCTCGCTTAATCTACCCACACAAATTTCAACGTGGTAACAGCGACAGCTCATGTCCTAAAGTGTTTTGCACATGGTTAAGGCACTTTAACTCCAACAAATAAGCGCTTCTAAATTCTTATCACCAAGAAATCAATGACTTATATTCTATGACTTATCTTCAACTCCATATAAGAGGTATTTCAAGCAGCAGATTCTGCTTACGGCCATACCAGCCTGGATGCGCCTGATCTCATCTGATCTCGGAAGCTAAGCAGGGTCGGGCCTGGTTAGTACTTGGATGGGAGACCGCCTGGGAATACCAGGTGTTGGACTATTGGACTAATATGATTATGAATTCATGACATATGTGAGTGGGTGAACATTTCTCTTGGGCCAGTAAAGGGCCGAAGCCAAGCCAAAGTTTATGCTGCATGACTCCAGACCAGATAACAGACTCCATGGGGTTTACGACACCTGGGAGGGGGGTCAGGCGCAGTATAGCCCCCACAAACCCAGCAGGGTTCCTGCCAGACCTGGAGGAACAAAGGAAAAGACAACGCAAAGGGACCAGGGACAGACTCCCTGGGGTGACGACACCAGGGGGGGTCAGACTAAATGGAGCCCCAGGAAGCAAGCTCTGAAGGGGGGGACTGTCCCTCTCAGTAAAACCGCCCCAAGCCCAAAAGCGGGAAGCACCCAATCACTTGCCAGGGGCTGGTGACATCACGCAGCCCGCGAAACTCAAAAGCTCCCTTCCTGCCCAGTGCTCACTCTCTCCCTCAGCCAGCGGACCGGACAAGACGTGCCTGCCGACGGTGCAGCCGCTGCCGCATCTACTCCCCGAGAGCCTGGGGTGGGGGGGGAGCCGTTCCGGACCTGCATTAACAGGCCGGGCGTAAAATCCGATACCAGAGCACGGCGCTCTCAACTCTTTCTGTCTGCTAACTCCTTTCTTCCTTTGAGCACTTTCTCCACACCAGGGACCGTGCGTCCAGGAAGATTGCTCCGCCAGAACCCGCTGTAGAAGCTCCAGCCTTGGACCCGCGAACCCCTCCCGCAGCCCTGCGACACACAAGGGACGTGAGCCGACGTTCCGAAGGAGGAACCGGCCCCCCCGTCGCAACGAGGCCGGTGTTGAGGCCGCGGTCAGGACCAGAGAGCCGGCGTGAGGCGCCGCTGCAGCAACTGTTGCCCTTTTCTTTTTGAAGTAGGAGCAGGACAGAGACTGAGGGACCGCTCGCTATCGGAGCATCCCCGCCAGAAGCGATCGGCGGTGGGGTCAAAGCTGAACCGGACCTCTCCGACACCGGGAACCCCGGCAGGAACCCGGTCACCACCGACAGAGCCCGCAGATCCAGAATCCAGAGGAGACGTGAGGTGGCGTTTGGGCGATCAGTCAGTTAGAACGGTGTAAAGCTGAACTTATGTTTAATGAGATTACTGTATGCGTATTACTGTACGTTATCATTATTGTGTTCTTTATCATCTTTATTATTATTACATTTGATTCTTTTCTTTTCATTCCATGCATTTAACGTTTATGTTTCATTTTATTGATTGTTGTTTTTCTTGTTAGTTAATGGTTTTATAATAATGTCGTGTGCCATCAGATTTATTCGGGTAGTTATTTACATCCCTTTTGATACCCGTATGTAAATAAATTCTGATTGATTTCTTTATGAGTGGTTGTTATTTCATGCAAGATTTGGTCACAAATTGATTTGTTTAAGCAGAGCCTAGTGTTCGGACATCACGCCTTCACTGTTATTCTGTAAGATTTGCTGTTCTGCAGGATAATTCAAAAATCATATGAGACTGATTTTCTGCTGTTTTAGTTATCGAATTCCACCGGAGTAAGGCCCCGGCGGTGGTGCCCCTACGAGAATTATCATTTTTGATAATACAATTTGATAAATAGTCAACTTTATTAATTATTAATAATTCTTTAATAGAATTATCATTAGCCTTGATAACTGGACAGCCAAGCTACCTATGAGTTGCACAACACAGGTGCTGTAAGCTTTTTCAACCAGCAGAGAGCGCTCTCGCTTAATCTACCCACACATATTTCAACGTGGTAACAGCGACAGCTCACGTCCTAAAGTGTTTTGCACATGGTTAAGGCACTTTAACTCCAACAAATAAGTGCTTCTAAATTATTATCACCAACAAATCAATGACTTATATTATATGACTTATCTTCAACTCCATATAAGAGGTATTTCAAGCAGCAGCTTCTGCTTACGGCCATACCAGCCTGGATGCGCCCGATCTCGTCTGATCTCGGAAGCTAAGCAGGGTCGGGCCTGGTTAGTACTTGGATGGGAGACCGCCTGGGAATACCAGGTGCTGTAAGCATTTTCAACCAGCAGAGAGCGCTCTCGCTTAATCTACCCACACATATTTCAACGTGGTAACAGCGACAGCTCACGTCCTAAAGTGTTTTGCACATGGTTAAGGCACTTTAACTCCAACAAATAAGCGCTTCTAAATTATTATCACCAACAAATCAATGACTTGTATTATATACTTATCTTCAACTCCATATAAGAAGTATTTCAAGCTGCAGCTTCAGCTTACGGCCATACCAGCCTGGATGCGCCCGATCTCGTCTGATCTCGGAAGCTAAGCAGGGTCGGGCCTGGTTAGTACTTGGATGGGAGAACGCCTGGGAATACCAGGTGCTGTAAGCATTTTCAACCAGCAGAGAGCGCTCTCGCTTAATCTACCCACACATATTTCAACGTGGTAACAGCGACAGCTCACGTCCAAAAGTGTTTTTCACATGGTTAAGGCACTTTAACTCCAACAAATAAACGCTTCTAAATTATTATCACCAACAAATCAATGACTTATATTATATGACTTATCTTCAACTCCATATAAGAGGTATTTCAAGCAGCAGCTTCTGCTTACGGCCATACCAGCCTGGATGCGCCCGATCTCGTCTGATCTCGGAAGCTAAGCAGGGTCGGGCCTGGTTAGTACTTGGATGGGAGACCGCCTGGGAATACCAGGTGCTGTAAGCATTTTCAACCAGCAGAGAGCGCTCTCGCTTAATCTACCCACACATATTTCAACGTGGTAACAGCAACAGCTCACGTCCTAAAGTGTTTTGCACATGGTTAAGGCACTTTAACTCCAACAAATAAAACCAACAAATCAATGACTTATATTATATGACTTATCTTCAACTCCATATAAGAGGTATTTCAAGCAGCAGCTTCTGCTTACGGCCATACCAGCCTGGATGCGCCCGATCTCGTCTGATCTCGGAAGCTAAGCAGGGTCGGGCCTGGTTAGTACTTGGATGGGAGACCGCCTGGGAATACCAGGTGCTGTAAGCATTTTCAACCAGCAGAGAGCGCTCTCGCTTAATCTACCCACACATATTTCAACGTGGTAACAGCGACAGCTCACGTCCAAAAGTGTTTTTCACATGGTTAAGGCACTTTAACTCCAACAAATAAACGCTTCTAAATTATTATCACCAACAAATCAATGACTTATATTATATGACTTATCTTCAACTCCATATAAGAGGTATTTCAAGCAGCAGCTTCTGCTTACGGCCATACCAGCCTGGATGCGCCCGATCTCGTCTGATCTCGGAAGCTAAGCAGGGTCGGGCCTGGTTAGTACTTGGATGGGAGACCGCCTGGGAATACCAGGTGCTGTAAGCATTTTCAACCAGCAGAGAGCGCTCTCGCTTAATCTACCCACACATATTTCAACGTGGTAACAGCAACAGCTCACGTCCTAAAGTGTTTTGCACATGGTTAAGGCACTTTAACTCCAACAAATAAAACCAACAAATCAATGACTTATATTCTATGACTTATCTTCAACTCCATATAAGAGGTATTTCAAGCTGCAACTTCAGCTTACGGCCATACCAGCCTGGATGCGCCCGATCTCATCTGATCTCGGAAGCTAAGCAGGGTCGGGCCTGGTTAGTACTTGGATGGGAGACCGCCTGGGAATACCAGGTGCTGTAAGCTTTTTCAACCAGCAGAGAGCGCTCTCGCTTAATCTACCCACACATATTTCAACGTGGTAACAGCGACAGCTCACGTCCTAAAGTGTTTTGCACATGGTTAAGGCACTTTAACTCCAACAAATAAGCGCTTCTAAATTATTATCACCAACAAATCAATGACTTGTATTATATACTTATCTTCAACTCCATATAAGAAGTATTTCAAGCTGCAGCTTCAGCTTACGGCCATACCAGCCTGGATGCGCCCGATCTCGTCTGATCTCGGAAGCTAAGCAGGGTCGAGCCTGGTTAGTACTTGGATGGGAGACCGCCTGGGAATATCAGGTGCTGTAAGCTTTTTCAACCAGCAGAGAGCGCTCTCGCTTAATCTACCCACACATATTTCAACGTAGTAAGAGCGACAGCTCACGTCCTAAAGTGTTTTGCACATGGTTAAGGCACTTTAACTCCAACAAATAAAACCAACAAATCAATGACTTATATTCTATGACTTATCTTCAACTCCATATAAGAGGTATTTCAAGCTGCAGCTTCTGCTTACGGCCATACCAGCCTGGATGCGCCCGATCTCGTCTGATCTCGGAAGCTAAGCAGGGTCGGGCCTGATTAGTAGTTGGATGGGAGACCGCCTTGGAATACCAGGTGCTGTAAGCTTTTTCAACCAGCAGAGAGCGCTCTCGCTTAATCTACCCACACATATTTCAACGTGGTAAGAGCGACAGCTCACGTCCAAAAGTGTTTTTCACATGGTTAAGGCACTTTAACTCCAACAAATAAAACCAACAAATCAAGGACTTATATGCTATGACTTATCTTCAACTCCATATAAGAGGTATTTCAAGCTGCAGCTTCTGCTTACGGCCATACCAGCCTGGATGCGCCCGATCTCGTCTGATCTCGGAAGCTAAGCAGGGTCGGGCCTGGTTAGTACTTGGATGGGAGACCCCCTGGGAATACCAGGTGCTGTAAGCTTTTTCAACCAGCAGAGAGCGCTCTCGCTTAATCTACCCACACATATTTCAACGTGGTAACAGCGACAGCTCACGTCCAAAAGTGTTTTTCACATGGTTAAGGCACTTTAACTCCAACAAATAAGCGCTTCTAAATTATTATCACCAACAAATCAATGACTTATATTATATGACTTATCTTCAACTCCATATAAGAGGTATTTCAAGCAGCAGCTTCTGCTTACGGCCATACCAGCCTGGATGTGCCCGATCTTGTCTGACCTCGGAAGCTAAGCAGGGTCGGGCCTGGTTAGTACTTGGATGGGAGACCGCCTGGGAATACCAGGTGCTGTAAGCATTTTCAACCAGCAGAGAGCGCTCTCGCTTAATCTACCCACACATATTTCAACGTGGTAACAGCGACAGCTCACGTCCTAAAGTGTTTTGCACATGGTTAAGGCACTTTAACTCCAACAAATAAAACCAACAAATCAATGACTTATATTCTATGACCCATCTTCAACTCCATATAAGAGGTATTTCAAGCTGCAGCTTCTGCTTACGGCCATACCAGCCTGGATGCGCCCGATCTCGTCTGATCTCGGAAGCTAAGCAGGGTCGGGCCTGGTTAGTACTTGGATGGGAGACCGCCTGGGAATACAAGGTGCTGTAAGCTTTTTCAACCAGCAGTGAGCGCTCTCGCTTAATCTACCCACACATATTTCAACGTGGTAACAGCGACAGCTCACGTCCAAAAGTGTTTTTCACATGGTTAAGGCACTTTAACTCCAACAAATAAGCGCTTCTAAATTATTATCACCAACAAATCAATGACTTATATTATATGACTTATCTTCAACTCCATATAAGAAGTATTTCAAGCTGCAGCTTCAGCTTATGGCCATACCAGCCTGGATGCGCCTGATCTCGTCTGATCTCGGAAGCTAAGCAGGGTAGGGCCTGGTTAGTACTTGGATGGGAGACCGCCTGGGAATACCAGGTGCTGCAAGCTTTTTCAACCAGCAGAGAGCGCTCTCGCTTAATCTACCCACACATATTTCAACGTGGTAAGAGCGACAGCTCACGTCCAAAAGTGTTTTGCACATGGTTAAGGCACTTTAACTCCAACAAATAAAACCAACAAATCCATGACTTATATTCTATGACCCATCTTCAACTCCATATAAGAGGTATTTCAAGCTGCAGCTTCTGCTTACGGCCATACCAGCCTGGATGCGCCCGATCTCGTCTGATCTCGGAAGCTAAGCAGGGTCGGGCCTGGTTAGTACTTGGATGGGAGACCGCCTGGGAATACAAGGTGCTGTAAGCTTTTTCAACCAGCAGAGAGCGCTCTCGCTTAATCTACCCACACATATTTCAACGTGGTAACAGCGACAGCTCACGTTCCAAAAGTGTTTTTCACATGGTTAAGGCACTTTAACTCCAACAAATAAGCGCTTCTAAATTATTATCACCAACAAATCAATGACTTATATTATATGACTTATCTTCAACTCAATATAAGAGGTATTTCAAGCAGCAGCTTCTGCTTACGGCCATACCAGCCTGGATGCGCCCGATCTTGTCTGATCTCGGAAGCTAAGCAGGGTCGGGCCCGGTTAGTACTTGGATGGGAGACCGCCTGGGAATACCAGGTGCTGTAAGCATTTTCAACCAGCAGAGAGCGCTCTCGCTTAATCTACCCACACATATTTCAACGTGGTAACAGCGACAGCTCACGTCCTAAAGTGTTTTGCACATGGTTAAGGCACTTTAACTCCAACAAATAAGCGCTTCTAAATTATTATCACCAACAAATCAATGACTTATATTATATGACTTATCTTCAACTCCATATAAGAGGTATTTCAAGCTGCAGCTCCAGCTTACGGCCATACCTGCCTGGACGCGCCCGATCTCGTCTGATCTCGGAAGCTAAGCAGGGTCGGGCCTGGTTAGTACTTGGATGGGAGACCGCCTGGGAATATCAGGTGCTGTAAGCTTTTTCAACCAGCAGAGAGCGCTCTCGCTTAATCTACCCACACATATTTCAACGTGGTAACAGCGACAGCTCACGTCCTAAAGTGTTTTGCACATGGTTAAGGCACTTTAACTCCAACAAATAAAACCAACAAATCAATGACTTATATTATATGACTTATCTTCAACTCCATATAAGAGGTATTTCAAGCAGCAGCTTCTGCTTACGGCCATACCAGCCTGGATGCGCCCGATCTTGTCTGATCTCGGAAGCTAAGCAGGGTCGGGCCTGGTTAGTACTTGGATGGGAGACCGCCTGGGAATACCAGGTGCTGTAAGCTTTTTCAACCAGCAGAGAGCGCTCTCGCTTAATCTACCCACACATATTTCAACGTGGTAACAGCGACAGCTCACGTCCTAAAGTGTTTTGCACATGGTTAAGGCACTTTAACTCCAACAAATAAAACCAACAAATCAATGACTTATATGCTATGACTTATCTTCAACTCCATATAAAAGGTATTTCAAGCTGCAGCTTCTGCTTACGGCCATACCAGCCTGGATGCGCCCGATCTCGTCTGATCTCGGAAGCTAAGCAGGGTCGGGCCTGGTTAGTACTTGGATGGGAGACCGCCTGGGAATACCAGGTGCTGTAAGCTTTTTCAACCAGCAGAGAGCGCTCTCGCTTAGTCTACCCACACATATTTCAACGTGGTAACAGCGACAGCTCACGTCCTAAAGTGTTTTGCACATGGTTAAGGCACTTTAACTCCAACAAATATGCGCTTCTAAATTATTATCACCAACAAATCAATGACTTATATTATATGACTTATCTTCAACTCCATATAAGAGGTATTTCAAGCTGCAGCTTCAGCTTATGGCCATACCAGCCTGGATGCGCCCGATCTCGTCTGATCTCGGAAGCTAAGCAGGGTCAGGCCTGGTTAGGACTTGGATGGGAGACCGCCTGGGAATATCAGGTGCTGTAAGCTTTTTCAACCAGCAGAGAGCGCTCTCGCTTAATCTACCCACACATATTTCAACGTGGTAACAGCGACAGCTCACGTCCTAAAGTGTTTTGCACATGGTTAAGGCACTTTAACTCCAACAAATAAAACCAACAAATCGCTGACTTATATTCTATGACTTATCTTCAACTCCATATAAGAGGTATTTCAAGCAGCAGATTCTGCTTACGGCCATACCAGCCTGGATGCGCCCGATCTCGTCTGATCTCGGAAGCTAAGCAGGGTCGGGCCTGGTTAGTACTTGGATGGGAGACCGCCTCGGAATACCAGGTGCTGTAAGCATTTTCAACCAGCAGAGAGCGCTCTCGCTTAATCTACCTACACATATTTCAACGTGGTAACAGCGACAGCTCACGTCCTAAAGTGTTTTGCACATGGTTAAGGTACTTTAACTCCAACAAATAAGCGCTTCTAAATTATTATCACCAACAAATCAATGACTTGTATTATATGACTTATCTTCAACTCCATATAAGAAGTATTTCAATCTGCAGCTTCAGCTTATGGCCATACCAGCCTGGATGCGCCCGATCTCGTCTGATCTCGGAAGCTAAGCAGGGTAGGGCCTGGTTAGTACTTGGATGGGAGACCGCCTGGGAATACCAGGTGCTGTAAGCTTTTTCAACCAGCAGAGAGCGCTCTCGCTTAATCTACCCACACATATTTCAACGTGGTAAGAGCGACAGCTCACGTCCAAAAGTGTTTTGCACATGGTTAAGGCACTTTAACTCCAACAAATAAAACCAACAAATCAATGACTTATATTCTATGACTTATCTTCAACTCCATATAAGAGGTATTTCAAGCTGCAGCTTCTGCTTACGGCCATACCAGCCTGGATGCGCCCGATCTCGTCTGATCTCGGAAGCTAAGCAGGGTCGGGCCTGGTTAGTACTTGGATGGGAGACCGCCTGGGAATACCAGGTGCTGTAAGCTTTTTCAACCAGCAGAGAGCGCTCTCGCTTAATCTACCCACACATATTTCAACGTGGTAACAGCGACAGCTCACGTCCAAAAGTGTTTTTCACATGGTTAAGGCACTTTAACTCCAACAAATAAGCGCTTCTAAATTATTATCACCAACAAATCAATGACTTATATTATATGACTTATCTTCAACTCCATATAAGAGGTATTTCAAGCAGCAGCTTCTGCTTACGGCCATACCAGCCTGGATGCGCCCGATCTTGTCTGACCTCGGAAGCTAAGCAGGGTCGGGCCTGGTTAGTACTTGGATGGGAGACCGCCTGGGAATACCAGGTGCTGTAAGCTTTTTCAACCAGCAGAGAGCGCTCTCGCTTAATCTACCCACACATATTTCAACGTGGTAACAGCGACAGCTCACGTCCTAAAGTGTTTTGCACATGGTTAAGGCACTTTAACTCCAACAAATAAGCGCTTCTAAATTATTATCACCAACAAATCAATGACTTATATTCTATGACTTATCTTCAACTCCATATAAGAGGTATTTCAAGCAGCAGCTTCTGCTTACGGCCATACCAGCCTGGATGCGCCCGATCTCGTCTGATCTCGGAAGCTAAGCAGGGTCGGGCCTGGTTAGTACTTGGATGGGAGACCGCCTCGGAATACCAGGTGCTGTAAGCATTTTCAACCAGCAGAGAGCGCTCTCGCTTAATCTACCTACACATATTTCAACGTGGTAACAGCGACAGCTCACGTCCTAAAGTGTTTTGCACATGGTTAAGGCACTTTAACTCCAACAAATAAGCGCTTCTAAATTATTATCACCAACAAATCAATGACTTGTATTATATGACTTATCTTCAACTCCATATAAGAAGTATTTCAATCTGCAGCTTCAGCTTATGGCCATACCAGCCTGGATGCGCCCGATCTCGTCTGATCTCGGAAGCTAAGCAGGGTAGGGCCTGGTTAGTACTTGGATGGGAGACCGCCTGGGAATACCAGGTGCTCTAAGCTTTTTCAACCAGCAGAGAGCGCTCTCGCTTAATCTACCCACACATATTTCAACGTGGTAAGAGCGACAGCTCACGTCCAAAAGTGTTTTGCACATGGTTAAGGCACTTTAACTCCAACAAATAAAACCAACAAATCAATGACTTATATTCTATGACTTATCTTCAACTCCATATAAGAGGTATTTCAAGCTGCAGCTTCTGCTTACGGCCATACCAGCCTGGATGCGCCCGATCTCGTCTGATCTCGGAAGCTAAGCAGGGTCGGGCCTGGTTAGTACTTGGATGGGAGACCGCCTGGGAATACCAGGTGCTGTAAGCTTTTTCAACCAGCAGAGAGCGCTCTCGCTTAATCTACCCACACATATTTCAACGTGGTAACAGCGACAGCTCACGTCCAAAAGTGTTTTTCACATGGTTAAGGCACTTTAACTCCAACAAATAAGCGCTTCTAAATTATTATCACCAACAAATCAATGACTTATATTATATGACTTATCTTCAACTCCATATAAGAGGTATTTCAAGCAGCAGCTTCTGCTTACGGCCATACCAGCCTGGATGCGCCCGATCTTGTCTGACCTCGGAAGCTAAGCAGGGTCGGCCCTGGTTAGTACTTGGATGGGAGACCGCCTGGGAATACCAGGTGCTGTAAGCTTTTTCAACCAGCAGAGAGCGCTCTCGCTTAATCTACCCACACATATTTCAACGTGGTAACAGCGACAGCTCACGTCCTAAAGTGTTTTGCACATGGCTAAGGCACTTTAACTCCAACAAATAAAACCAACAAATCAATGACTTATATTCTATGACTTATCTTCAACTCCATATAAGAGGTATTTCAAGCAGCAGCTTCTGCTTACGGCCATACCAGCCTGGATCCGCCCGATCTCGTCTGATCTCGGAAGCTAAGCAGGGTCGGGCCTGGTTAGTACCTGGATGGGAGACCGCCTGGGAATACCAGGTGCTGTAAGCTTTTTCAACCAGCAGAGAGCGCTCTCGCTTAATCTACCCACACATATTTCAACGTGGTAACAGCGACAGCTCACGTCCTAAAGTGTTTTGCACATGGTTAAGGCACTTTAACTCCAACAAATATGCGCTTCTAAATTATTATCACCAACAAATCAATGACTTATATTATATGACTTATCTTCAACTCCATATAAGAGGTATTTCAAGCTGCAGCTTCAGCTTATGGCCATACCAGCCTGGATGCGCCCGATCTCGTCTGATCTCGGAAGCTAAGCAGGGTCAGGCCTGGTTAGGACTTGGATGGGAGACCGCCTGGGAATACCAGGTGCTGTAAGCTTTTTCAACCAGCAGAGAGCGCTCTCGCTTAATCTACCCACACATATTTCAACGTGGTAACAGCGACAGCTCACGTCCTAAAGTGTTTTGCACATGGTTAAGGCACTTTAACTCCAACAAATAAAACCAACAAATCAATGACTTATATGCTATGACTTATCTTCAACTCCATATAAGAGGTATTTCAAGCTGCAGCTTCTGCTTACGGCCATACCAGCCTGGATGCGCCCGATCTCGTCTGATCTCGGAAGCTAAGCAGGGTCGGGCCTGGTTAGTACTTGGATGGGAGACCGCCTGGGAATACCAGGTGCTGTAAGCTTCTTCAACCAGCAGAGAACGCTCTCGCTTAATCTAGCCACACATATTTCAACGTGGTAACAGCGACAGCTCACGTCCTAAAGTGTTTTGCACATGGTTAAGGCACTTTAACTCCAACAAATAAGCGCTTCTAAATTATTATCACCAACAAATCAATGACTTATATTTTATGACTTATCTTCAACTCCATATAAGAGGTATTTCAAGCTGCAGCTTCTGCTTACGGCCATACCAGCCTGGATGCGCCCGATCTCATCTGATCTCGGAAGCTAAGCAGGGTCGGGCCTGGTTAGTACTTGGATGGGAGACCGCCTGGGAATACCAGGTGCTGTAAGCTTTTTCAACCAGCAGAGAGCGCTCTCGCTTAATCTACCCACACATATTTCAACGTGGTAACAGCGACAGCTCACGTCCTAAAGTGTTTTTCACATGGTTAAGGCACTTTAACTCCAACAAATATGCGCTTCTAAATTATTATCACCAACAAATCAATGACTTATATTATATGACTTATCTTCAACTCCATATAAGAGGTATTTCAAGCTGCAGCTTCAGCTTACGGCCATACCAGCCTGGATGCGCCCGATCTCGTCTGATCTCGGAAGCTAAGCAGGGTCGGGCCAGGTTAGTACTTGGATAGGAGAACGCCTGGGAATACCAGGTGCTGTAAGCATTTTCAACCAGCAGAGAACGCTCTCGCTTAATCTACCCACACATATTTCAACGTGGTAACAGCGACAGCTCACGTCCTAAAGTGTTTTGCACATGGTTAAGGCACTTTAACTCCTACAAATAAAACCAACAAATCAATGACTTATATTCTATGACTTATCTTCAACTCCATATAAGAGGTATTTCAAGCTGCAGCTTCTGCTTACGGCCATACCAGCCTGGATGCGCCCGATCTCGTCTGATCTCGGAAGCTAAGCAGGGTCGGGCCTGGTTAGTACTTGGATGGGAAACCGCCTGGGAATACCAGGTGCTGTAAGCTTTTTCAACCAGCAGAGAGCGCTCTCGCTTAATCTACCGACACAAATTTCAACGTGGTAACAGCGACAGCTCACGTCCTAAAGTGTTTTGCACATGGTTAAGGCACTTTAACTCCAACAAATAAGCGCTTCTAAATTATTATCACCAACAAATCAATGACTTATATTATATGACTTATCTTCAACTCTATATAAGAGGTATTTCAAGCTGCAACTTCAGCTCACGGCCATACCAGCCTGGATGCGCCCGATCTCGTCTGATCTCGGAAGCTAAGCAGGGTCGGGCCTGGTTAGTACTTGGATGGGAGACCGCCTGGGAATACCAGGTGCTGTAAGCTTTTTCAACCAGCAGAGAGCGCTCTCGCTTAATCTACCCACACATATTTCAACGTGGTAACAGCGACAGCTCACGTCCTAAAGTGTTTTGCACATGGTTAAGGCACTTTAACTCCAACAAATAAAACCAACAAATCAATGACTTATATTCTATGACTTATCTTCAACTCCATATAAGAGGTATTTCAAGCTGCAGCTTCTGCTTACGGCCATACCAGCCTGGATGCGCCCGATCTCGTCTGATCTCGGAAGCTAAGCAGGGTCGGGCCTGGTTAGTACTTGGATGGGAGACCGCCTGGGAATACCAGGTGCTGTAAGCTTTTTCAACCAGCAGAGAGCGCTCTCGCTTAATCTACCCACACATATTTCAACGTGGTAACAGCGACAGCTCACGTCCTAAAGTGTTTTGCACATGGTTAAGGCACTTTAACTCCAACAAATAAGCGCTTCTAAATTATTATCACCAACAAATCAATGACTTATATTATATGACTTATCTTCAACTCCATATAAGAGGTATTTCAAGCTGCAGCTTCAGCTTACGGCCATACCAGCCTGGATGCGCCCGATCTCGTCTGATCTCGGAAGCTAAGCAGGGTCGGGCCTGGTTAGTACTTGGATGGGAGACCGCCTGGGAATATCAGGTGCTGTAAGCTTTTTCAACCAGCAGAGAGCGCTCTTGCTTAATCTACCCACACATATTTCAACGTGGTAACAGCGACAGCTCACGTCCTAAAGTGTTTTGCACATGGTTAAGGCACTTTAACTCCAACAAATATGCGCTTCTAAATTATTATCACCAACAAATCAATGACTTATATTATATGACTTATCTTCAACTCCATATAAGAGGTATTTCAAGCTGCAGCTTCAGCTTATGGCCATACCAGCCTGGATGCGCCCGATCACGTCTGATCTCGGAAGCTAAGCAGGGTCAGGCCTGGTTAGGACTTGGATGGGAGACCGCCTGGGAATACCAGGTGCTGTAAGCTTTTTCAACCAGCAGAGAGCGCTCTCGCTTAATCTACCCACACATATTTCAACGTGGTAACAGCGACAGCTCACGTCCTAAAGTGTTTTGCACATGGTTAAGGCACTTTAACTCCAACAAATAAAACCAACAAATCAATGACTTATATGCTATGACTTATCTTCAACTCCATATAAGAGGTATTTCAAGCTGCAGCTTCTGCTTACGGCCATACAAGCCTGGATGCGCCCGATCTCGTCTGATCTCGGAAGCTAAGCAGGGTCGGGCCTGGTTAGTACTTGGATGGGAGACCGCCTGGGAATACCAGGTGCTGTAAGCTTCTTCAACCAGCAGAGAACGCTCTCGCTTAATCTAGCCACACATATTTCAACGTGGTAACAGCGACAGCTCACGTCCTAAAGTGTTTTGCACATGGTTAAGGCACTTTAACTCCAACAAATATGCGCTTCTAAATTATTATCACCAACAAATCAATGACTTATATTATATGACTTATCTTCAACTCCATATAAGAGGTATTTCAAGCTGCAGCTTCAGCTTATGGCCATACCAGCCTGGATGCGCCCGATCTCGTCTGATCTCGGAAGCTAAGCAGGGTCAGGCCTGGTTAGGACTTGGATGGGAGACCGCCTGGGAATACCAGGTGCTGTAAGCTTTTTCAACCAGCAGAGAGCGCTCTCGCTTAATCTACCCACACATATTTCAACGTGGTAACAGCGACAGCTCACGTCCTAAAGTGTTTTGCACATGGTTAAGGCACTTTAACTCCAACAAATAAAACCAACAAATCAATGACTTATATGCTATGACTTATCTTCAACTCCATATAAGAGGTATTTCAAGCTGCAGATTCTGCTTACGGCCATACCAGCCTGGATGCGCCCGATCTCGTCTGATCTCGGAAGCTAAGCAGGGTCGGGCCTGGTTAGTACTTGGATGGGAGACCGCCTGGGAATACCAGGTGCTGTAAGCTTCTTCAACCAGCAGAGAACGCTCTCGCTTAATCTAGCCACACATATTTCAACGTGGTAACAGCGACAGCTCACGTCCTAAAGTGTTTTGCACATGGTTAAGGCACTTTAACTCCAACAAATAAAACCAACAAATCAATGACTTATATTCTATGACTTATCTTCAACTCCATATAAGAGGTATTTCAAGCTGCAGCTTCTGCTTACGGCCATACCAGCCTGGATGCGCCCGATCTCGTCTGATCTCGGAAGCTAAGCAGGGTCGGGCCTGGTTAGTACTTGGATGGGAGACCGCCTGGGAATACCAGGTGCTGTAAGCTTTTTCAACCAGCAGAGAGCGCTCTCGCTTAATCTACCCACACATATTTCAACGTGGTAACAGCGACAGCTCACGTCCTAAAGTGTTTTGCACATGGTTAAGGCACTTTAACTCCAACAAATAAGCGCTTCTAAATTATTATCACCAACAAATCAATGACTTATATTATATGACTTATCTTCAACTCCATATAAGAGGTATTTCAAGCTGCAGCTTCAGCTTACGGCCATACCAGCCTCGATGCGCCCGATCTTGTCTGATCTCGGAAGCTAAGCAGGGTCGGGCCTGGTTAGTACTTGGATGGGAGACCGCCTGGGAATACCAGGTGCAGTATGCTTTTTCAACCAGCAGAGAACGCTCTCGCTTAATCTACCCACACATATTTCAACGTGGTAACTGCGACAGCTCACGTCCTAAAGTGTTTTGCACATGGTTAAGGCACCTTAACTCCAACAAATAAAACCAACAGATCAATGACTTATATTCTATGACTTATCTTCAACTCCATATAAGAGGTATTTCAAGCTGCAGCTTCCGCTTACGGCCATACCAGCCTGGATGAGCCCGATCTCGTCTGATCTCGGAAGCTAAGCAGGGTCGGGCCTGGTTAGTACTTGGATGGGAAACCGCCTGGGAATACCAGGTGCTGTAAGCTTTTTCAACCAGCAGAGAGCGCTCTCGCTTAATCTACACACACATATTTCAACGTGGTAACAGCGACAGCTCACGTCCTAAAGTGTTTTGCACATGGTTAAGGCACTTTAACTCCAACAAATAAAACCAACAAATCAATGACTTATATTCTATGACTTATCTTCAACTCCCTATAAGAGGTATTTCAAGCTGCAGCTTCTGCTTACGGCCATACCAGCCTGGATGCGCCCGATCTCGTCTGATCTCGGAAGCTAAGCAGGGTCGGGCCTGGTTAGTACTTGGATGGGAGACCGCCTGGGAATACCAGGTGCTGTAAGCTTTTTCAACCAGCAGAGAGCGCTCTCGCTTAATCTACCCACACATATTTCAACGTGGTAACAGCGACAGCTCACGTCCTAAAGTGTTTTGCACATGGTTAAGGCACTTTAACTCCAACAAATAAGCGCTTCTAAATTATTATCACCAACAAATCAATGACTTGTATTATATACTTATCTTCAACTCCATATAAGAAGTATTTCAAGCTGCAGCTTCAGCTTACGGCCATACCAGCCTGGATGCGCCCGATCTCGTCTGATCTCGGAAGCTAAGCAGGGTCGGGCCTGGTTAGTACTTGGATGGGAGACAGCCTGGGAATACCAGGTGCTGTAAGCTTTTTCAACCTGCAGAGAGCGCTCTCGCTTAATCTACCCACACATATTTCAACGTGGTAACAGCGACAGCTCACGTCCTAAAGTGTTTTGCACATGGTTAAGGCACTTTAACTCCAACAAATAAAACCAACAAATCTATGACTTATATTCTATGACTTATCTTCAACTCCATACAAGAGGTATTTCAAGCTGCAGCTTCTGCTTACGGCCATACCAGCCTGGATGCGCCCGATCTCGTCTGATCTCGGAAGCTAAGCAGGGTCGGGCCTGGTTAGTACTTGGATGGGAGACCGCCTGGGAATACCAGGTGCTGTAAGCTTTTTCAACCTGCAGAGAACGCTCTCGCTTAATCTACCCACATATATTTCAACGTGGTAACAGCGAAAGCTCACGTCCTAAAGTGTTTTGCACATGGTTAAGGCACTTTAACTCCAACAAATAAGCGCTTCTAAATTATTATCACCAACAAATCAATGACTTATATTATATGACTTATCTTCAACTCCATATAAGAGGTATTTCAAGCTGCAGCTTCTGCTAACGACCATACCAGCCTGGATGCGCCAGATCTAGTCTGATTTCGGAAGCTAAGCAGGGTCGGGCCTGGTTAGTACTTGGATGGGAGACCGCCTGGGAATACCAGGTGCTGTAAGCTTTTTCAACCAGCAGAGAGCGCTCTCGCTTAATCTACCCACACATATTTCAACGTGGTAACAGCGACAGCTCACGTCCTAAAGTGTTTTGCACATGGTTAAGGCACTTTAACTCCAACAAATAAAACCAACAAATCAATTACTTATATTCTATGACTTATCTTCAACTCCATATAAGAGGTATTTCAAGCTGCAGCTTCTGCTTACGGCCATACCAGCCTGGATGCGCCCGATCTCGTCTGATCTCGGAAGCTAAGCAGGGTCGGGCCTGGTTAGTACTTGGATGGGAGACCGCCTGGGAATACCAGGTGCTTTAAGCTTTTTCAACCAGCAGAGAGCGCTCTCGCTTAATCTACCCACACATATTTCAACGTGGTAAGAGCGACAGCTCACGTCCAAAAGTGTTTTGCACATGGTTAAGGCACTTTAACTCCAACAAATAAAACCAACAAATCAATGACTTATATTCTATGACTTATCTTCAACTCCATATAAGAGGTATTTCAAGCTGCAGCTTCTGCTTACGGCCATACCAGCCTGGATGCGCCCGATCTCATCTGATCTCGGAAGCTAAGCAGGGTCGGGCCTGGTTAGTACTTGGATGGGAGACCGCCTGGGAATACCAGGTGCTGTAAGCATTTTCAACCAGCAGAGAGCGCTCTCGCTTAATCTACCCACACATATTTCAACGTGGTAACAGTGACAGCTCACGTCCAAAAGTGTTTTTCACATGGTTAAGGCACTTTAACTCCAACAAATAAGCGCTTCTAAATTATTATCACCAACAAATCAATGACTTGTATTATATGACTTATCTTCAACTCCATATCAGAGGTATTTCAAGCTGCAGCTTCTGCTTACGGCCATACCAGCCTGGATGCGCCCGATCTCGTCTGATCTCGGAAGCTAAGCAGGGTCGGGCCTGGTTAGTACTTGGATGGGAGACCGCCTGGGAATACCAGGTGCTGTAAGCTTTTTCAACCAGCAGAGAACGGTCTCGCTTAATCTAGCCACACATATTTCAACGTGGTAAGAGCGACAGCTCACGTCCTAAAGTGTTTTGCACATGGTTAAGGCACTTTAACTCCAACAAATAAAACCAACAAATCAATGACTTATATTCTATGACTTATCTTCAACTCCATATAAGAGGTATTTCAAGCTGCAGCTTCTGCTTACGGCCATACCAGCCTGGATGCGCCCGATCTCGTCTGATCTCGGAAGCTAAGCAGGGTCGGGCCTTGTTAGTACTTGGATGGGAGACCGCCTGGGAATACCAGGTGCTGTAAGCTTTTTCAACCAGCAGAGAGCGCTCACGCTTAATCTACCCACACATATTTCAACGTGGTAACAGCGACAGCTCACGTCCTAAAGTGTTTGGCACATGGTTAAGGCACTTTAACTCCAACAAATAAAACAAACAAATCAATGACTTATATTCTATGACTTATCTTCAACTCCATATAAGAGGTATTTCAAGAAGCAGCTTCTGCTTACGGCCATACCAGCCTGGATGCGCCCGATCTCGTCTGATCTCGGAAGCTAAGCAGGGTCGGGCCTGGTTAGTACTTGGATGGGAGACCGCCTGGGAATACCAGGTGCTGTAAGCTTTTTCAACCAGCAGAGAACGCTCTCGCTTAATCTACCCACACATATTTCAACGTGGTAACAGCGACAGCTCACGTCCTAAAGTGTTTTGCACATGGTTAAGGCACTTTAACTCCAACAAATAAAAAAAACAAATCTATGACTTATATTCTATGACTTATCTTCAACTCCATACAAGAGGTATTTCAAGCTGCAGCTTCAGCTTACGGCCATACCAGCCTGGATGCGTCCAATCTCATCTGATCTCGGAAGCTAAGCAGGGTCGGGCCTGGTTAGTACTTGGATGGGAGACCGCCTGGGAATACAGGGTGCTGTAATCTTTTTCAACCAGCAGAGAGCGCTCTCGCTTAATCTACCCACACATATTTCAACGTGGTAACAGCGACAGCTCACGTCCTAAAGTCTTTTGCACATGGTTAAGGCACTTTAACTACAAAAAAAAAAAACAACAAATCTATGACTTATATTCTATGACTTATCTTCAACTCCATACAAGAGGTATTTCAAGCTGCAGCTTCTGCTTACTGCCATACCAGCCTGGATGCGCCCGATCTCGTCTGATCTCGGAAGCTAAGCAGGGTGGGGCCTGGTTAGTACTTGGATGGGAGACCGCCTGGGAATACCAGGTGCTGTAAGCTTTTTCAACCTGCAGAGAACGCTCTCGCTTAATCTAACCACATATATTTCAACGTGGTAACAGCGAAAGCTCACGTCCTAAAGTGTTTTGCACATGGTTAAGGCACTTTAACTCCAACAAATAAGCGCTTCTAAATTATTATCACCAACAAATCAATGACTTTTATTATATGACTTATCTTCAACTCCATAAAAGAGGTATTTCAAGCTGCAGCTTCTGCTAACGGCCATACCAGCCTGGATGCGCCTGATCTCGTCTGATCTCGGAAGCTAAGCAGGGTCGGGCCTGGTTAGTACTTGGATGGGAGACAGCCTGGGAATACCAGGTGCTGTAAGCTTTTTCAACCTGCAGAGAGCGCTCTCGCTTAATCTACCCACACATATTTCAACGTGGTAACAGCGACAGCTCACGTCCTAAAGTGTTTTGCACATGGTTAAGGCACTTTAACTCCAACAAATAAAAAAAACAAATCTATGACTTATATTCTATGACTTATCTTCAACTCCATACAAGAGGTATTTCAAGCTGCAGCTTCAGCTTACGGCCATACCAGCCTGGATGCGTCCAATCTCATCTGATCTCGGAAGCTAAGCAGGGTCGGGCCTGGTTAGTACTTGGATGGGAGACCACCTGGGAATACAGGGTGCTGTAAGCTTTTTCAACCAGCAGAGAGCGCTCTCGCTTAATCTACCCACACATATTTCAACGTGGTAACAGCGACAGCTCACGTCCTAAAGTCTTTTGCACATGGTTAAGGCACTTTAACTACAAAAAAAAAAAACAACAAATCTATGACTTATATTCTATGACTTATCTTCAACTCCATACAAGAGGTATTTCAAGCTGCCGCTTCTGCTTACTGCCATACCAGCCTGGATGCGCCCGATCTCGTCTGATCTCGGAAGCTAAGCAGGGTGGGGCCTGGTTAGTACTTGGATGGGAGACCGCCTGGGAATACCAGGTGCTGTAAGCTTTTTCAACCTGCAGAGAACGCTCTCGCTTAATCTAACCACATATATTTCAACGTGGTAACAGCGAAAGCTCACGTCCTAAAGTGTTTTGCACATGGTTAAGGCACTTTAACTCCAACAAATAAGCGCTTCTAAATTATTATCACCAACAAATCAATGACTTATATTATATGACTTATCTTCAACTCCATATAAGAGGTATTTCAAGCTGCAGCTTCTGCTAACGGCCATACCAGCCTGGATGCGCCTGATCTCGTCTGATCTCGGAAGCTAAGCAGGGTCGGGCCTGGTTAGTACTTGGATGGGAGACAGCCTGGGAATACCAGGTGCTGTAAGCTTTTTCAACCTGCAGAGAGCGCTCTCGCTTAATCTACCCACACATATTTCAACGTGGTAACAGCGACAGCTCACGTCCTAAAGTGTTTTGCACATGGTTAAGGCACTTTAACTCCAACAAATAAAACCAACAAATCTATGACTTATATTCTATGACTTATCTTCAACTCCATACAAGAGGTATTTCAAGCTGCAGCTTCTGCTTACGGCCATACCAGCCTGGATGCGCCCGATCTCGTCTGATCTCGGAAGCTAAGCAGGGTCGGGCCTGGTTAGTACTTGGATGGGAGACCGCCTGGGAATACCAGGTGCTGTAAGCTTTTTCAACCTGCAGAGAACGCTCTCGCTTAATCTACCCACATATATTTCAACGTGGTAACAGCGAAAGCTCGGGTCCTAAAGTGTTTTGCACATGGTTAAGGCACTTTAACTCCAACAAATAAGCGCTTCTAAATTATTATCACCAACAAATCAATGACTTATATTATATGACTTATCTTCAACTCCATATAAGAGGTATTTCAAGCTGCAGCTTCTGCTAACGACCATACCAGCCTGGATGCGCCAGATCTAGTCTGATTTCGGAAGCTAAGCAGGGTTGGGCCTGGTTAGTACTTGGATGGGAGACCGCCTGGGAATACCAGGTGCTGTAAGCTTTTTCAACCAGCAGAGAGCACTCTCGCTTAATCTACCCACACAAATTTCAACGTGGTAACAGCGACAGCTCACGTCCTATAGTGTTTTGCACATGGTTAAGGCACTTTAACTCCAACAAATAAAACCAACAAATCAATGACTTATATTCTATGACTTATCTTCAACTCCATATAAGAGGTATTTCAAGCTGCAGCTTCTGCTTACGGCCATACCAGCCTGGATGCGCCCGATCTCGTCTGATCTCGGAAGCTAAGCAGGGTCGGTCTTGGTTAGTACTTGGATGGGAGACAGCCTGGGAATACCAGGTGCTGTAAGCTTTTTCAACCAGCAGAGAGCGCGCTCGCTTAATCTACCCACACATATTTCAACGTAGTAACAGCGACAGCTCACGTCCTAAAGTGTTTTGCACATGGTTAAGGCACTTTAACTCCAACAAAAATGCGCTTCTAAATTATTATCACCAACAAATCAATGACTTATATTATATGACTTATCTTCAACTCCATATAAGAGGTATTTTAAGCTGCAGCTTCAGCTTACGGCCATACCAGCCTGGATGCGCCCGATCTCGTCTGATCTCGGAAGCTAAGCAGGGTCGGGCCTGGTTAGTACTTGGATGGGAGACCGCCTGGGAATACCAGGTGCTGTAAGCTTTTTCAACCAGCAGAGAGCGCTCTCGCTTAATCTACCCACACATATTTCAACGTGGTAACAGCGACAGCTCACGTCCTAAAGTGTTTTGCACATGGTTAAGGCACTTTAACTCCAACAAATAAGCACTTCTAAATTATTATCACCAACAAATCAATGACTTATATTATATGACTTATCTTCAACTCCATATAAGAGGTATTTCAAGCTGCAGCTTCAGCTTACGGCCATACCAGCCTGGATGCGCCCGATCTCGTCTGATCTCGGAAGCTAAGCAGGGTCGGGCCCGGTTAGTACTTGGATGGGAGACTGCCTGGGAATATCAGGTGCTGTAAGCTTTTTGGACCAGCAGAGAGCGCTCTCGCTTAATCTACCCACACATATTTCAACGTGGTAACAGCGACAGCTCACGTCCTAAAGTGTTTTGCACATGGTTAAGGCACTTTAACTCCAACAAATAAAACCAACAAATCAATGACTTATATTCTATGACTTATCTTCAACTCCATATAAGAGGTATTTCAAGCTGCAGCTTCTGCTTACGGCCATACCAGCCTGGATGCGCCCGATCTCGTCTGATCTCGGAAGCTAAGCAGGGTCGGGCCTGGTTAGTACTTGGATGGGAGACCGCCTGGGAATACCAGGTGCTGTAAGCTTTTTCAACCAGCAGAGAGCGCTCTCGCTTAATCTACCCACACAAATTTCAACGTGGTAACAGCGACAGCTCACGTCCTAAAGTGTTTTGCACATGGTTAAGGCACTTTAACTCCAACAAATAAAACCAACAAATCAATGACTTATATTCTATGACTTATCTTCAACTCCATATAAGAGGTATTTCAAGCAGCAGATTCTGCTTACGGCCATACCAGCCTGGATGCGCCCGATCTCGTCTGATCTCGGAAGCTAAGCAGGGTCGGGCCTTGTTAGTACTTGGATGGGAGACCGCCTGGGAATACCAGGTGCTGTAAGCATTTTCAACCAGCAGATAGCGCTCTCGCTTAATCTACCCACACATATTTCAACGTGGTAACAGCGACAGCTCACGTCCTAAAGTGTTTTGCACATGGTTAAGGCACTTTAACTCCAACAAATAAAACCAACAAATCAATGACTTATATTCTATGACTTATCTTCAACTCCATATAAGAGGTATTTCAAGCTGCAGCTTCTGATTACGGCCATACCAGCCTGGATGCGCCCGATCTCGTCTGATCTCGGAAGCTAAGCAGGGTTGGGCCTGGTTAGTACTTGGATGGGAGACCGCCTGGGAATACCAGGTGCTGTAAGCTTTTTCAACCAGCAGAGAGCGCTGTTGTGACCGCCCATATGCCCATCTGAACTCTGAATTTATAAATGATTATGTATTCATGATTGGGTGAACATTTTCAGAACAGTAAAGGCCGAAAGCTATAGTCAGTTTTATGAACCCTGCTGCCAACTTCTGGTCATCTCGGCCCGGCCCGAGATAGCAAGTCTATGACCCCAAGAGGGGGGGTCAAAACAGATCAAAGCAAGCAAGGAAAGTTTCTGCCAGGGAAACTGACTCCCTGGGGATTTACGACCCCCGCTGCATGGCAGATCAAAGCAGGACAGCAAAACCCAGTAAACCAGGCCTCGGTTTGCTGCCCCCTCGGGTGCTGCCCCTTTGAACAGAAGAAAACTCTGAAAACCCTGGTCAACCCCCCCAAGCCTGAAACCGGCTTGAATGTGCCTCCTAAAATGGCAGCTGCGCCATGAACTACAATCCCAGCATGCCTTGTGGGATGGGGCGGCGCCTACAAGCGGCGCGCATCCAATCACAAACGAGGCACCGATGACGTCACCGCAGCGCGCGTTGGATCAAAACCCCTGCCGCTGCTCCCTTTCTTTCTCTTCTCAACTTCATCTCATCGGCGCTGGATCTTTGGCTCCAGGCCAAAGGATCCCATCTCCTCTCTCTCCCCCCGGGCTGGGGGGAGGCAGGAGGCCCGCACCGGACCGGGCCCTGCGGGGTCCGGCCGTTGAAGCCGCGGTCCCCCGGGAGGCTCCGATTTCTCACTAAACTCTGTTCCTCTTTAAGTTTCTGCAGATCCGAGCTTCCGACGCCCACGCGCTCCCGGCAACCAGATCGGGACACAGCTGCGATTGAGTGCTCAGACTGAACCCCCCCTCCCCCTGCACGGCCCGGCACGAGGCGGCCCCGCCGCTGTCTAATCCGTTTCAGGGGAAGGGACGGGACGCGATAGCCTGACTGCGAAACCCCAGCAGGACCGCGAACCCAGTCGACGAAACCCGCAGGCACCCGATTCCGGATCCCAGAGGAGACGTGAGCCCGCGTAGCAGTGATCAGTAGGATTTAAGAGTGTTAAGAACTGTGTGTGAGATTGTGAGACCTGGGTTATCAGTAACTTAAGAGTGTTACAGAGCTAAATCTGTGTTCAGAGCTGAGATTACATCATCATTGTTATCATTATCATGTTTGATTATTTGGTAGTCGTTGTTTTCTGCCGTAGGCACGTTTTAAATGCTGCGTTCGCCATCCGGTCCGATTGCACGTGGCCCAGAGGGCGCGTCCATCTTTAAAAGACCACAGGAGCCCCGTTTGAACTGTAGATGTTCTTTATCATCTTTATTATTATTACATTTGATTCTTTTTTTTTATTCCATGCATTTAACGTTTATGTTTCATTTTATTGATTGTTGTTTTTCTTGTTAGTTAATGGTTTTATAATAATGTCGTGTGCCATCAGATTTATTCTGGTATTTATTTACATCCCTTTTGATACCCGTATGTAAATAAATTCTGATTGATTCTTAATGAGTGGTTGTGTTATTTCATGCAAGATTTGGTCACAGGTTGATTTGTTTAAGCAGAGCCCAGTGTTCGGATATCACGCCTTCACTGTTATTCTGTAAGATTTGCTGTTCTGCAGGATAATTCAAAAATCATACGAGACTGATTTTCTGCTGTTTTAGTTATCGAATTCCATCGGAGTAAGGCCCGGTGGTGGTGCCCCGAGAATTATCATTTTGATAATATGATTTGATAAATAGTCAACTTTATTAATTATTAATAATTATTAATAATATTCATTAATAGCCTTGAATAACTAATCAGCCAAGCTACCCGAGTCGCACAACATAAATGGAGCCCCCGTGCGAGGCTCTCGATAATAACAATATTTGTGACCAAGTTTGTATGAAATAATCGAACATTGATTGTCATCAGAAGAAAAATATTTTTATTTTTCTTCCCCTCATTATCTGATTCCTACGGTTATTTTAAAACCTCCCTGTTCTAATGGCAACCTCGCTTCACCAAGGGTTGGTTGCTTTGTTAAGTTCTTTAATTTTATTAATTTGAACTTTTATTTTATATCACACGATTATTAATCTTGTGATTGATTTCCTCTGCAACCTTACTTCACTGAAGCTAATGCTACTGCTTCACTGAAGGTAATGGTTGGGTTTGCTTTAAGTTCTGTTAATTTTATTAACCTGAACTTTTTCTATCACTCAATTTTATTAATCTGTTTGAGTAATTTTCTTTTGCAACCAGGTTTCATGGAAACTAATGGTTGGCTCGCTGTAAATTCCTGATTTTATTAATCTGAACTTTTATTGGTGGATCACTATTTTATTAATCTCTGATTAATTCCCTTTTGCAACCATACTTAACTGAAGGTAATGGTTGACTTCAAGTTCTTTAATCCTATTAATTGAACTTTTGTTGATTACCCCATGTGAGTTATTAATCTTCTCAGATTAATCTCTACCGTGTTTTATTAAGTTGAATCTTTAATTTAAAGTTATTTAAAGATTCCTCCCTTTTAATTCACTTTATTAATTCCTTTCAGTTGGTTCTTGCTTCTAAGGTTATAACCAATACCCCAGTCTCTCAGGGTTTGTTATCGGTTTAATTTCTTCTAATCTGGGTGATAACGTGAGCTGACTTCGTTAATAAGTGTAATCTCTTGCCAGAATCCCAAGCGAAGCGCTGGGGCCTGGACCGTGAGCTGAGGTGTGGTTATTAATGGCAGAGAGCTCATCGCAGTGGACGGAGAACCAGCAGAGGTGACCAGGCTGATGGAGATGCACCGACAGGCAAGTCTGTTCTTAGGCTGGACCCAAAAGGTGGCGAGCCCGGTCATCTCATCCCCCTGAGCCCCCTGGTCAGACGCCACCGTGAGTAAGCCAAAAATTAATTACCCGAAAGGAGCTGCGGCCCTTCCCAGTTTTCACTGTTACTGACGCTGAAGAAGCAGCTCAGCGTTTTCTTAAAGTAAACCAGAGATTAACAGCCAAGGCGCAGACGCCGTACCTCAGAGCGAGGGGGGTCCCACGTTTGACTTTTTTAGCAAAAGAACACTGAACAGCTGCATTACCTTGTATGCAGCGGCCCCCTCACAATTTTTCTGACCCAGAAGTGGAAGTCCGCTCCACACCTGGAAAGGGGGGTAGGATACCTTGGGGCGTTAAAGAAAATTCACGCCTACACACAATTTCCAGGCTTCCACAGCCGACATAAGTTAATTTGTGTGTTTTTGTCGCCTAGCAATTAATCAAAGAGTGGTTAGATTGTTGGTTTTTGATTTTAGGTACAGTGTACATACTGAAATCTAACTAACCCCTCCTTTTATCTTTCATCTACCGCACTTTAAGAGTGATATCACTGTGTTAGGTAAATGAATGATGTTATTGCTTTGAATATGTTTTTCTTTTCATATTTTTGTGCATTGCTCGCCTAGTGGACTAACCAGGCCAGCTCACGCCCCAAACCAGAGTTTATGACCACATGGACTGTTGCACCGTTGTTAGATTCGACAACCAGACCCTGCATTCCGGTCGTCGATTCGAAGGGGGGATGTTGTGCCCGCCCATATGCCCATCTGAACTCTGAATTTATAAATGATTATGTATTCATGATTGGGTGAACATTTTCAGAACAGTAAAGGCCGAAAGCTATAGTCAGTTTTATGAACCCTGCTGCCAACTTCTGGTCATCTCGGCCCGGCCCGAGATAGCAAGTTTATGACCCCAAGAGGGGGGGTCAAAACAGATCAAAGCAAGCAAGGAAAGTTTCTGCCAGGGAAACAGACTCCCTGGGGATTTACGACCCCCGCTGCATGGCAGATCAAAGCAGGACAGCAAAACCCAGTAAACCAGGCCTCGGTTTGCTGCCCCCTCGGGTGCTGCCCCTTTGAACAGAAGAAAACTCTGAAAACCCTGGTCAACCCCCCCAAGCCTGAAACCGGCTTGAATGTGCCTCCTAAAATGGCAGCTGCGCCATGAACTACAATCCCAGCATGCCTTGTGGGACGGGGCGGCGCCTACAAGCGGCGCGCATCCAATCACAAACAAGGCACCGATGACGTCACCGCAGCGCGCGTAGGATCAAAACCCCTGCCGCTGCTCCCTTTCTTTCTCTTCTCAACTTCATCTCATCGGCGCTGGATCTTTGGCTCCAGGCCAAAGGATCCCATCTCCTCTCTCTCCCCCCGGGCTGGGGGGAGGCAGGAGGCCCGCACCGGACCGGGCCCTGCGGGGTCCGGCCGTTGAAGCCGCGGTCCCCCGGGAGGCTCCGATTTCTCACTAAACTCTGTTCCTCTTTAAGTTTCTGCAGATCCGAGCTTCCGACGCCCACGCCCTCCCGGCAACCAGATCGGGACACAGCTGCGATTGAGTGCTCAGACTGAACCCCCCCTCCCCGCTCCGAGCCCCTGTCTGCGAACCGCACAGGGGATCGGGGACGGACGGCCGGCGTCTCGCCCGGCGTGAGCTCTCCCGGGGCCCGGACGGCCGCGCGTCGGCGACCGGCGCAGAGAGGGAAGCACGGCAGGAGAGACCGGTCCCCCGCCGCGCCTAGGAATGCCTGTGAGCCTCCGTTTTGGTCCGGAACCACGGCCCGGCACGAGGCGGCCCCGCCGCTGTCTAATCCGTTTCAGGGGAAGGGACGGGACGCGATAGCCTGACTGCGAAACCCCAGCAGGACCGCGAACCCAGTCGACGAAACCCGCAGGCACCCGATTCCGGATCCCAGAGGAGGCGTGAGCCCGCGTAGCAGTGATCAGTAGGATTTAAGAGTGTTCAGAACTGTGTGTGAGATTGTGTGACCTGGGTTATCAGTAACTTAAGAGTGTTACAGAGCTAAATCTGTGTTCAGTGCTGAGATTACATCATCATTGTTATCATTATCATGTTTGATTATTTGGTAGTCGTTGTTTTCTGCCGTAGGCACGTTTTAAATGCTGCGTTCGCCATCCGGTCCGATTGCACGTGGCCCAGAGGGCGCGTCCATCTTTAAAAGACCACAGGAGCCCCGTTTGAAATGTAGATGTTCTTTATCATCTTTATTATTATTACATTTGATTGTTTTTTTTATTCCATGCATTTAACGTTTATGTTTCATTTTATTGATTGTTGTTTTTCTTGTTAGTTAATGGTTTTATAATAATGTCGTGTGCCATCAGATTTATTCTGGTATTTATTTACATCCCTTTTGATACCCGTATGTAAATAAATTCTGATTGATTCTTAATGAGTGGTTGTGTTATTTCATGCAAGATTTGGTCACAGGTTGATTTGTTTAAGCAGAGCCCAGTGTTCGGATATCACGCCTTCACTGTTATTCTGTAAGATTTGCTGTTCTGCAGGATAATTCAAAAATCATACGAGACTGATTTTCTGCTGTTTTAGTTATCGAATTCCATCGGAGTAAGGCCCGGTGGTGGTGCCCCGAGAATTATAATTTTGATAATATGATTTGATAAATAGTCAACTTTATTAATAATATTCATTAATAGCCTTGATCAGCCAAGCTACCCGAGTCGCACAACACAGTACTGGATATGATTAATAACTGCAAATTAGGCAGTCGTCTTGCACATTCAAACATTACTCGTTGTTGGCAGGATTCGAACCTGCGCGGGGAATCCCCAATGGATTTCTAGTACATCGCCTTAACCACTCGGCCACAACAACCTGTCAGCTGTGTGTGTGTGTGTGTGTGTGTGTGTGTGTGTGTGTTGGCGGGCTTGGCTCGCAGGGTGTAGTGATGCGTCTAGTGCAGCATGCTAGAGAGACGTTGCATGTAGGGATGCATGTGACCACCCTCCCTTAGTTCCTGCCGCTGACCAACCCAGTCTGGGTAAAGGGAGCCGAGTGCGTAAGCCTCCCGAGGTCAGTACATAGCCTCTCCTTCACCAAGACCCCTCCCTTGCCTCCTCGTGGCAGCACACGGTAACTGGAGTCTCGCGACTCCAGGCTAAAAGGTAGGGGATCGACCCGCTGCCTTGTGGGTAAGTCCAGGAATACAAAGGCTAGGGGAGCACACCCTGAGAGAAAAGCACTGTGACGGAGGCACACATAGGCGGGCCACGACAGACAGGGGTTCCGGCAGCTTCCTGCAGTCATGGAGAGGTGCTGGTTGTCCTGGGTTTTCCCCCTTGCCACTAGGTCCCATCTCTCTGTGGTGAAGACAGTGTGACTGGGAATTGTGCATCCCCAGTGGCACTCTAAACAAATCATTGCACAGGTCTCTACTTCTGACCTGGTGGATCCAGAACAGCAATGGATTCTGAACTCAAAGTCTGGCGGCGCCAGGATATCTGATGACGGGGGCAGGTTAGGATGAAACTGGGAGCCTCTAGTTAGATGCCTGCACGTCAGCGATACAGGGCTATAATGGTCGCTATCAGCTGGGATCTGAGTGGCAGCTGATTTCGGCAGACCCCTGTATGTCTGAGCAGCCCTATTTAGGAGCCACACTGCTCACCCCAAGTCTGGGGGAAGGCCTAGAAAAGGTGGCCTAAACATTGCCCACTCTACACTTCCCGGGTAGGATACCGCACCTACCGGGACATTCCAACACTGCGGTCGAAAAACAATAAAGAAAAAAGTTCCCCTGAAATTGGCTACATGGAATATCAGAACCCTTCTGGACAACAACCCTGACAGGCCACAGAGAAGGACTGCGCTTGTTGCCTCTGAGCTCAGACGCTATGGCATTGACATCGCTGCCTTGAGTGAGACCAGACTTCTGGACGAGGGATCCCTGATCGAAGAGGGCCAGGGATATACCTTTTTCTGGAAGGGATACCCTACAGGAGGTCCGCATCACCATGGTGTCGGTCTTGCCATAAAAAACAGCCTGCTACCCAGTCTCTCTGAAACACCTACCGGCATAAGTGAAAGACTTATGTCTGTCCGTATTCCCCTGGCAAAACAACGCTTTGCGACTCTTCTCAGCGCATATGCGCCAACTCTACCATCTGAGAATGATGCAAAGGACAGCTTCTACCAGGAACTAGATGAGGCCCTACAGCGCATCCCCAGCAGTGACAAAATCCTTCTGCTTGGTGATTTTAATGCCAGGGTAGGGAAAAACCACCTCATATGGAAAGGAGTGATTGGGAGGCATGGCATCGGGAAGGTCAACGGCAATGGCATGAGATTACTCAGTCTCTGTGCAGAGCATGACCTGACAGTCACCAACACAATCTTCCAACAAAAAAATAAATACAAGGCTTCCTGGATGCACCCACGCTCCAAGCAATGGCATCTGCTGGATTACATCATCGTGAGGCGTAAGGACATCAAGGACGTGCATATCACCCGTGCAATGCGAGGTGCTGACTGCTGGACTGATCACCGCATGATCATCTCCAAGCTGCGAGTGACAGTACGACCCCCTGTTCGTCTCCGTAAAGCTGGCAAGAAGAGGTTGGACTGTGCCCGACTTGAAGAAGCCGAGGCCCGGAACAGCCTGCGATCTTCCATTGCAGGGAAGCTGCAGGAAATCGACTCCTTCCTGACCCCTGAAGGCAGTATGGATGACAGCTGGACCCGTCTGAGCTCGAAGCTTTACGAGGCCGCAGCTGAGTCTATTGGTTACCGCAGGAGGAGGCATCAGGACTGGTTCGATGAAAACTCAGAATCAATCAAAAGCATACTGGACACCATGCACAAGGCACATAATGCAGTCTTGAACAACCCTACATCTGGCCGGCTAAAGCAGCAGTGGAGAACATCTAGGAAAGAGGTGCAGTCCGTTCTACGGAAACTGAAGAATGACTGGTGGACTGACAAGGCTCAAGAAATCGAACATTTTGCAGTGAAGAACGACATGCACAACTTTTATAATGCTGTAAAAACCATCCATGGCCCCAGGAACTCCTCTCTCTCTCCCGTGAAGTCTGCTGATGGCTCAACGCTCATAAAGGACCAGAAGCAAGTTGTGGATAGATGGGCTGAACACTTCCAGACACTCTTAAACCAACCTGCCACTCCAGATCTGACAGTGCTGGATGAGCTGCCCAGCTACCCAACCATTGAAGAACTGGACCAAACACCAACCTTCTCTGAAGTCCGGGCTGCAGTTAGGTCACTGAAGAACAACAAGACCCCTGGCCCTGATGGCATCCCTGCAGAGATCCTCAAACAGGGAGGCTATTTCTGCACCAGAGCAATCTCCCACTACATCGCTGGCGTATGGAAGCATGGAGCGGTCCCCCAACAATGGCGGGACGCAAATGTTGTGACCATATACAAAGGGAAAGGTGAGAAGTCTGTCTGCGGCAATAGTAGGGGAATATCCCTCCTGTCTGTCGCTGGCAAGGTCCTTGCCAAAGTGATGCTGTCAAGACTCATAAGGAGCATAACGGAACACCTATTGCCCGAGTCTCAATGTGGCTTCAGGAAAAACCGCAGCACTGTGGACATGATTTTTACAACTCGCCAACTACAAGAGAAGTGTAGAGAGCAACACCAAGACCTACACATGGCTTTTGTGGATCTATCGAAGGCTTTTGATACGGTCAACAGAGACCTGCTCTGGGCGATCCTTCTCAGGGTTGGTTGCCCGAAGAAGTTTGTAAACATCCTGCAAAGTTTTCACAAGGGGATGATGGCTCAGGTGACAACAGGAGGACAGGAGTCAAGGCCTTTCAAGGTATGCACTGGTGTTAGGCAAGGATGTGTACTTGCACCAGTACTATTCAACATCTTCCTCATGTGCGTCACCTGGCTGCTGCACAAGGAGGTTGAAGGAAGCAGTGGTGTGTTGGTGGACTACAGGTTGGACGGGAACCTATTTAACATCAGAAGGCTGCAGGCTGCTACCAAGGTCAAAACTGTCAACATAGTGGAGCTACAGTATGCAGACGATTGTGCCTTCGTGGCACATACATCGGAGGCTCTGCAGGCAACACTAACAGCTGCTGTAAAGGCCTATAGCAGACTAGGTCTCACTGTGAACACTGTGAAGACGGAGGTACTCTGCCAGTGGAACTCCCCTCCCCCAACTCGACCACCATCACCTGTCTTTAACATCGATGACAAGCCTCTTGCAGTAGTCCCAGACTTTAAATACCTTGGGAGCATCCTATCCGAAAACTGCAGCATGGACAATGATGTTCAAAACCGAATAAGATCTGCCTCAGCCTCCTTTGGTAGACTCCGTAAGAGGGTGTATATGAACAAAGACCTCAACATTCACACCAAAGTAGCAGTCTACCAAGCCATTTGTGTCTCCACACTCCTGTACGGCTGTGAAGCCTGGACCCTGTATCGCCGACATGTACAACAGCTGGAGAACTTCCACATCAAGTGTCTCCAACGCATCCTTGGGCTCACATGGCGTGATCGCGTACCACACACAGAAGTGCTGAGCAGAACTGGTACCAAGAGCATGGAGGCCACATTTCTCCAATACCAATTACGATGGGCTGGCCACACCATCAGAATGCCAGACGACAGACTCCCACGCCAATTGCTGTACGGTCAACTACATCATGGCCAACGATCTGCAGGAGGGCAAAAGCGGAGATACAAGTACCAGCTCAAGACAACACTCAAGAAGTGTGGAATACAGCACACACAGCTGGAAAGGTCTGCCTTGGATCGTCCTCTCTGGAGGCAACTCTGCCTTTCTGGGCTTCAACGTTTTGAAGAGGAGAGGAGTGCAGCGAGAGAAAGGAAACGCCAGAAGAGGAAGATAGTCCCTGCAGCCAAGACCAGCACAACAAACACTAACCTCACATGCCCCCACTGCAATAGAACATGTGGCTCTCGCATTGGACTTTTCAGTCACCTCAGAACCCACCAACAGAAGAAGTAGAAGTCATCATCGGACACGATGGACTACCATAAGCAAGCAAGTGTGTGTGTGTGTGTGTGTGTGTGTGTGTGTTTGTGTGAATCTTCAGAAATAGACAATTTAGAGTCTTTATTTTAAAATGGTTGGTTTTACTTTATTTTAAAATGGTTGGTTTTACTTTATTAGGTTGAGACATATTTTCATCCTCATTTTGATTAAATGCATTTTCATCAACAGTCAGTGCAGTATGTTCATAGATCATACATCCACTTTCTTGTTTCCAAAAAGCTCTGGATAGATTTCAGTTAATCTCTCACATCTCATGTATGAGAGGATCTCTTAAGTAGCAGAGGATGGTTTCGATCCATCGACCTCTGGGTTATGGGCCCAGCACGCTTCCGCTGCGCCACTCTGCTGTATAACCAGGATGTGACTCCGCCACACAGTGGGGGGGAGGGGGGTAGGGCTCTTAAAAGCGGGTCCCCTGGTTCGGACGGTGAGCCGGGTCTCTGGGTGGCTCCAGGTGAGCCGGGTTGTTGAGGTTGTTGAGTTGTTGTTGGGGTCTGGTGGTGGAAGCTCCTGAGGTGTGGTGGTGATGCTGCTGGGGTCTGGTGGTGCAGCTAGTGGGGTCTGGTGGTGGAAACTCCTGGGGTCTGGTGATGGAAGCTCCTGGGGTCAGGTGATGGAAGCTCCTTGGGTCTGGTGATGGAAATTCCTGGGGTCTGGTGGTGGAAGCTCCTGGGGTCTGGTGGTGATGCTCCTGGGGTCTGGTGGTGATGCTGCTGGGGTCTGGTGGTGGAGCTAGTGGTGTCTGGTGGTGGAAGCTCCTGAGGTGTGGTGGTGATGCTGCTGTCGTCTGGTGGTGGAGCTAGTGGTGTCTGGTGGTGGAAGCTCCTGGGGTCAAAGTCCAGAGTGCTAACCATTACACCATGGAACCCTGTTCAGCTTTTATTGTGTTTTTATTGTGGTCCTGAAACCAGAACATGAGTAAAAAACAATATGCGCTTGAGCATCTGACAGAGTGCTGTCCATGGTGCTAGGAGCGTCTGGGTGTTTATGGTACCAGGGCCCTGGTCCTCCAGGCCCAAGGGCTGGCTCTTTCACTCCAGTGGCTGGTCGGTGGGGGGCTTAAAAGCGGGTCCCCGGGTTCGGACGGTGAGCCGGGTCTTTGGGTGGCTCCAGGTGAGCCGGGTTTTTGAGGTTGTTGAGTTGTTGTTAGGGTTTGGTGGTGGAAGCTCCTGAGGTGTGGTGGTGATGCTGCTGGGGTCTGGTGGTGCAGCTAGAGGGGTCTGGTGGTGGAAGCTCCTGGGGTCTGGTGATGGAAGCTCCTGGGGTGTGGTGGTGGAAGCTCCTGGGTTCTGGTGGTGATGCTGCTGGGGTCTGGTGCTGATGCTGCTGGGGTCTGGTGGTGGAAGCTCCTGGGGTCTGGTGGTGGAAGCTCCTGAGGTCTGGTGGTGGAAGCTCCTGGGGTCTGGTGGTGGAAGCTCCTGGGGTCTGGTGGTGGAAGCTCCTGGGGTCTGGTGGTGGAAGCTCCTGGGGTCTGGTGCTGATGCTGCTGGGGTCTGGTGGTGGAGCTAGTGGGGTCTGGTGTTGGAAGCTCCTGGGGTCTGGTGGTGGAGCTAGTAGGGTCTGGTGGTGGATGGGGTCTGGTGGTGATGCTGCTGGGGTCTGGTGGTGGAGCTAGTGGGGTCTTGTGGTGGATGGGGTCTGGTGGTAATGCTGCTGGGGTCTGGTGGTGGAGCTAGTAGGGTCTGGTGGTGGATGGGGTCTGGTGGTAATGCTGCTGGGGTCTGGTGGTGGAGCTAGTCGGGTCTGGTGGTGATGCTGCTGGGGTCTGGTGGAAGCTCCTGGGGTCTGGTGGTGGAAGCTCCTGAGGTCTGGTGGTGGAAGCTCCTGGGGTCTGGTGGTGGAAGCTCCTGGGGTCTGGTGGTGGAAGCTCCTGGGGTCTGGTGGTGATGCTGCTGGGGTCTGGTGGAAGCTCCTGGGGTCTGGTGGTGGAAGCTCCTGAGGTCTGGTGGTGGAAGCTCCTGGGGTCTGGTGGTGGAAGCTCCTGGGGTCTGGTGGTGATGCTGCTGGGGTATGGTGGTGGAGCTAGTGGGGTCTGGTGTTGGAAGCTCCTGGGGTCTGGTGGTGGAGCTAGTGGGGTCTGGTGTTAATGCTGCTGGTGTTTGGTGGTGGAGCTAGTGACTTACATGTTTTGAAAAAGGCGGACATGACGAAAAGATCCTGTAAAAAATCTCTGTAATATGTTTCTTTTTTTCCTGTAAAGTTGGACATTTGAAAGATTAGGTAAATGGGGAATGACTGGCTTTTAATCAGTTGTGGAACTGCAACGAAATTCATTTCTGCATAAGACCCAATGCGAGAAAGAGATGGTCGACCTTCCTGTGCCGAGCACCAAGAAGAGGATTAGAGGGATTTTCCAAGTCCAAATAATATTATTGCAGTAATACATGTTTGCCCCCAGTTTCGAACAGGGGACCTTTCGCGTGTTAGGCAAACTTCATAACCACTACACTACAGAAACTTGCATGCTTTGAAAATGGCGGGCGTAACGAAAAAAAAATCCTATCTTCAAATCATTCATGTTAGAAATAAATGTGTGATTTCATATAAGTTGTCCTGGTGCGGTAAAATTAAAAATCATCCATCGGTATTACCATGCTGGGTAGAAAATACAAAATGTACCACAAGGGAAGCCAACTGATTACTTTTGAAAGACAGTACTGGATATGATTAATAACTGCAAATTAGGCAGTAGTCTTGCACATTCAAACATTACTCGTTGTTGGCAGGATTCGAACCTGCGCGGGGAATCCCCAATGGATTTCTAGTCCATCGCCTTAACCACTCGGCCACAACAACCTGTCAGCTGTGTGTATGTGTGTGTGTGTGTGTGTGTGTGTGTGTGTGAATCTTCAGAAATAGACAATTTAGAGTCTTTATTTTAAAATGGTTGGTTTTACTTTATTTTAAAATGGTTGGTTTTACTTTATTAGGTTGAGACATATTTTCATCCTCATTTTGATTAAATGCATTTTCATCAACAGTCAGTGCAGTATGTTCATAGATCATACATCCACTTTCTTGTTTCCAAAAAGCTCTGGATAGATTTCAGTTAATCTCTCACATCTCATGTATGAGAGGATCTCTTAAGTAGCAGAGGATGGTTTCGATCCATCGACCTCTGGGTTATGGGCCCAGCACGCTTCCGCTGCGCCACTCTGCTGTATAACCAGGATGTGACTCCGCCTCACAGTGGGGGGGAGGGGGGTAGGGGACTTAAAAGCGGGTCCCCTGGTTCGGACGGTGAGCCGGGTCTCTGGGTGGCTCCAGGTGAGCCGGGTTGTTGAGGTTGTTGAGTTGTTGTTGGGGTCTGGTGGTGGAAGCTCCTGAGGTGTGGTGGTGATGCTGCTGGGGTCTGGTGGTGCAGCTAGTGGGGTCTGGTGGTGGAAGCTCCTGGGGTCTGGTGATGGAAGCTCCTGGGGTCAGGTGATGGAAGCTCCTTGGGTCTGGTGATGGAAATTCCTGGGGTCTGGTGGTGGAAGCTCCTGGGGTCTGGTGGTGATGCTGCTGGGGTCTGGTGATGATGCTGCTGGGGTCTGGTGGTGGAGCTAGTGGTGTCTGGTGGTGGAAGCTCCTGAGGTGTGGTGGTGATGCTGCTGTCGTCTGGTGGTGGAGCTAGTGGTGTCTGGTGGTGGAAGCTCCTGGGGTCAAAGTCCAGAGTGCTAACCATTACACCATGGAACCCTGTTCAGCTTTTATTGTGTTTTTATTGTGGTCCTGAAACCAGAACATGAGTAAAAAACAATATGCGCTTGAGCATCTGACAGAGTGCTGTCCATGGTGCTAGGAGCGTCTGGGTGTTTATGGTACCAGGGCCCTGGTCCTCCAGGCCCAAGGGCTGGCTCTTTCACTCCAGTGGCCGGTCGGTGGGGGGCTTAAAAGCGGGTCCCCGGGTTCGGCCGGTGAGCCGGGTCTTTGGGTGGCTCCAGGTGAGCCGGGTTTTTGAGGTTGTTGAGTTGTTGTTAGGGTTTGGTGGTGGAAGCTCCTGAGGTGTGGTGGTGATGCTGCTGGGGTCTGGTGGTGCAGCTAGAGGGGTCTGGTGGTGGAAGCTCCTGGGGTCTGGTGATGGAAGCTCCTGGGGTGTGGTGGTGGAAGCTCCTGGGTTCTGGTGGTGATGCTGCTGGGGTCTGGTGCTGATGCTGCTGGGGTCTGGTGGTGGAAGCTCCTGGGGTCTGGTGGTGGAAGCTCCTGGGGTCTGGTGGTGGAAGCTCCTGGGGTCTGGTGCTGATGCTGCTGGGGTCCGGTGGTGGAGCTAGTGGGGTCTGGTGTTGGAAGCTCCTGGGGTCTGGTGGTGGAGCTAGTAGGGTCTGGTGGTGGATGGGGTCTGGTGGTGATGCTGCTGGGGTCTGGTGGTGGAGCTAGTGGGGTCTTGTGGTGGATGGGGTCTGGTGGTAATGCTGCTGGGGTCTGGTGGTGGAGCTAGTAGGGTCTGGTGGTGGATGGGGTCTGGTGGTAATGCTGCTGGGGTCTGGTGGTGGAGCTAGTCGGGTCTGGTGGTGATGCTGCTGGGGTCTGGTGGAAGCTCCTGGGGTCTGGTGGTGGAAGCTCCTGAGGTCTGGTGGTGGAAGCTCCTGGGGTCTGGTGGTGATGCTGCTGGGGTATGGTGGTGGAGCTAGTGGGGTCTGGTGTTGGAAGCTCCTGGGGTCTGGTGATGGAGCTAGTGGGGTCTGGTGTTAATGCTGCTGGGGTTTGGTGGTGGAGCTAGTGACTTACATGTTTTGAAAAAGGCGGGCATGACGAAAAGATCCTGTAAAAAATCTCTGTAATATGTTTCTTTTTTTCCTGTAAAGTTGGACATTTGAAAGATTAGGTAAATGGGGAATGACTGGCTTTTAATCAGTTGTGGAACTGCAACGAAATTCATTTCTGCATAAGACCCAATGCGAGAAAGAGATGGTCGACCTTCCTGTGCCGAGCACCAAGAAGAGGATTAGAGGGGTTTTCCAAGTCCAAATAATATTATTGCAGTAATACATGTTTCCGCCCAGTTTCGAACAGGGGACCTTTCGCGTGTTAGGCGAACGTGATAACCACTACACTCTCTGTAAAGCGTCTAGAGACAACTCTGTTGTATTAGACGCTATATAAATAAAATTGAATTGAATTGAATTGAACTACGAAAACTTGCATGCTTTGAAAATGGCGGGCGTAACGAAAAAAAAATCCTATCTTCAAATCATTCATGTTAGAAATAAATGTGTGATTTCATATAAGTTGTCCTGGTGCGGTAAAATTAAAAATCATCCATCGGTATTACCATGCTGGGTAGAAAATACAAAATGTACCACAAGGGAAGCCAACTGATTACTTTTGAAAGACAGTACTGGATATGATTAATAACTGCAAATTAGGCAGTCGTCTTGCACATTCAAACATTACTCGTTGTTGGCAGGATTCCAACCTGCGCGGGGAATCCCCAATGGATTTCTAGTCCATCGCCTTAACCACTCGGCCACAACAACCTGTCAGCTGTGTGTATGTGTGTGTGTGTGTGTGTGTGAATCTTCAGAAATAGACAATTTAGAGTCTTTATTTTAAAATGGTTGGTTTTACTTTATTAGGTTGAGACATATTTTCATCCTCATTTTGATTAAATGCATTTTCATCAACAGCATTTTCATCAACAGTCAGCATCAACAGCCAGTATGTTCATAGTTCATAGATCATACATCCACTTTCTTGTTTCCAAAAAGCTCTGGACAGATTTCAGTTAATCTCTCACATCTCATGTATGAGAGGATCTCTTAAGTAGCAGAGGATGGTTTCGATCCATCGACCTCTGGGTTATGGGCCCAGCACGCTTCCGCTGCGCCACTCTGCTGTATAACCAGGATGTCACTCCGCCACACAGTGGGGGGGAGGGGGGTAGGGGACTTAAAAGCGGGTCCCCTGGTTCGGACGGTGAGCCGGGTCTCTGGGTGGCTCCAGGTGAGCCGGGTTGTTGAGGTTGTTGAGTTGTTGTTGGGGTCTGGTGGTGGAAGCTCCTGAGGTGTGGTGGTGATGCTGCTGGGGTCTGGTGGTGCAGCTAGTGGGGTCTGGTGGTGGAAGCTCCTGGGGTCTGGTGATGGAAGCTCCTGGGGTCAGGTGATGGAAGCTCCTTGGGTCTGGTGATGGAAATTCCTGGGGTCTGGTGGTGGAAGCTCCTGGGGTCTGGTGGTGATGCTGCTGGGGTCTGGTGGTGATGCTGCTGGGGTCTGGTGGTGGAGCTAGTGGTGTCTGGTGGTGGAAGCTCCTGAGGTGTGGTGGTGATGCTGCTGTCGTCTGGTGGTGGAGCTAGTGGTGTCTGGTGGTGGAAGCTCCTGGGGTCAAAGTCCAGAGTGCTAACCATTACACCATGGAACCCTGTTCAGCTTTTATTGTGTTTTTATTGTGGTCCTGAAACCAGAACATGAGTAAAAAACAATATGCGCTTGAGCATCTGACAGAGTGCTGTCCATGGTGCTAGGAGCGTCTGGGTGTTTATGGTACCAGGGCCCTGGTCCTCCAGGCCCAAGGGCTGGCTCTTTCACTCCAGTGGCCGGTCGGTGGGGGGCTTAAAAGCGGGTCCCCGGGTTCGGACGGTGAGCCGGGTCTTTGAGTGGCTCCAGGTGAGCCGGGTTTTTGAGGTTGTTGAGTTGTTGTTAGGGTTTGGTGGTGGAAGCTCCTGAGGTGTGGTGGGGATGCTGCTGGGGTCTGGTGGTGCAGCTAGAGGGGTCTGGTGGTGGAAGCTCCTGGGGTCTGGTGATGGAAGCTCCTGGGGTGTGGTGGTTGAAGCTCCTGGGTTCTGGTGGTGATGCTGCTGGGGTCTGGTGCTGATGCTGCTGGGGTCTGGTGGTGGAAGCTCCTGAGGTCTGGTGGTGGAAGCTCCTGGGGTCTGGTGGTGGAAGCTCCTGGGGTCTGGTGGTGGAAGCTCCTGGGGTCTGGTGGTGGAAGCTCCTGGGGTCTGGTGCTGATGCTGCTGGGGTCCGGTGGTGGAGCTAGTGGGGTCTGGTGTTGGAAGCTCCTGGGGTCTGGTGGTGGAGCTAGTAGGGTCTGGTGGTGGATGGGGTCTGGTGGTGATGCTGCTGGGGTCTGGTGGTGGAGCTAGTGGGGTCTTGTGGTGGATGGGGTCTGGTGGTAATGCTGCTGGGGTCTGGTGGTGGAGCTAGTAGGGTCTGGTGGTGGATGGGGTCTGGTGGTAATGCTGCTGGGGTCTGGTGGTGGAGCTAGTGGGGTCTGGTGGTGATGCTGCTGCGGTCTGGTGGAAGCTCCTGGGGTCTGGTGGTGGAAGCTCCTGAGGTCTGGTGGTGGAAGCTCCTGGGGTCTGGTGGTGGAAGCTCCTGGGGTCTGGTGGTGGAAGCTCCTGGGGTCTGGTGGTGATGCTGCTGGGGTCTGGTGGAAGCTCCTGGGGTCTGGTGGTGGAAGCTCCTGAGGTCTGGTGGTGGAAGCTCCTGGGGTCTGGTGGTGGAAGCTCCTGAGGTCTGGTGGTGGAAGCTCCTGGGGTCTGGTGGTGGAAGCTCCTGGGGTCTGGTGGTGATGCTGCTGGGGTATGGTGGTGGAGCTAGTGGGGTCTGGTGTTGGAAGCTCCTGGGGTCTGGTGGTGGAGCTAGTGGGGTCTGGTGTTAATGCTGCTGGGGTTTGGTGGTGGAGCTAGTGACTTACATGTTTTGAAAAAGGCGGGCATGACGAAAAGATCCTGTAAAAAATCTCTGTAATATGTTTCTTTTTTTCCTGTAAAGTTGGACATTTGAAAGATTAGGTAAATGGGGAATGACTGGCTTTTAATCAGTTGTGGAACTGCAACGAAATTCATTTCTGCATAAGACCCAATGCGAGAAAGAGATGGTCGACCTTCCTGTGCCGAGCACCAAGAAGAGGATTAGAGGGGTTTTACAAGTCCAAATAATATTATTGCAGTAATACATGTTTGCCCCCAGTTTCGAACAGGGGACCTTTCGCGTGTTAGGCAAACTTGATAACCACTACACTACAGAAACTTGCATGCTTTGAAAATGGCGGGCGTAATGAAAAAAAAATCCTATCTTCAAATCATTCATGTTAGAAATAAATGTGTGATTTCATATAAGTTGTCCTGGTGCGGTAAAATTAAAAATCATCCATCGGTATTACCATGCTGGGTAGAAAATACAAAATGTACCACAAGGGAAGCCAACTGATTACTTTTGAAAGACAGTACTGGATATGATTAATAACTGCAAATTAGGCTGTCATCTTGCACATTCAAACATTACTCGTTGTTGGCGGGATTCGAACCTGCGCGGGGAATCCCCAATGGATTTCTAGTCCATCGCCTTAACCACTCGGCCACAACAACCTGTCAGCTGTGTGTATGTGTGTGTGTGTGTGTGAATCTTCAGAAATAGACAATTTAGAGTCTTTATTTTAAAATGGTTGGTTTTACTTTATTTTAAAATGGTTGGTTTTACTTTATTAGGTTGAGACATATTTTCATCCTCATTTTGATTAAATGCATTTTCATCAACAGTCGGTGCAGTATGTTCATAGATCATACATCCACTTTCTTGTTTCCAAAAAGCTCTGGATAGATTTCAGTTAATCTCTCACATCTCATGTATGAGAGGATCTCTTAAGTAGCAGAGGATGGTTTCGATCCATCGACCTCTGGGTTATGGGGCCAGCACGCTTCCGCTGCGCCACTCTGCTGTATAACCAGGATGTGACTCCGCCACACAGTGGGGGGGAGGGGGGTAGGGCTCTTAAAAGCGGGTCCCCTGGTTCGGACGGTGAGCCGGGTCTCTGGGTGGCTCCAGGTGAGCCGGGTTGTTGAGGTTGTTGAGTTGTTGTTGGGGTCTGGTGGTGGAAGCTCCTGAGGTGTGGTGGTGATGCTGCTGGGGTCTGGTGGTGCAGCTAGTGGGGTCTGGTGGTGGAAGCTCCTGGGGTCTGGTGATGGAAGCTCCTGGGGTCAGGTGATGGAAGCTCCTTGGGTCTGGTGATGGAAATTCCTGGGGTCTGGTGGTGGAAGCTCCTGGGGTCTGGTGGTGATGCTCCTGGGGTCTGGTGGTGATGCTGCTGGGGTCTGGTGGTGGAGCTAGTGGTGTCTGGTGGTGGAAGCTCCTGAGGTGTGGTGGTGATGCTGCTGTCGTCTGGTGGTGGAGCTAGTGGTGTCTGGTGGTGGAAGCTCCTGGGATCAAAGTCCAGAGTGCTAACCATTACACCATGGAACCCTGTTCAGCTTTTATTGTGTTTTTATTGTGGTCCTGAAACCAGAACATGAGTAAAAAACAATATGCGCTTGAGCATCTGACAGAGTGCTGTCCATGGTGCTAGGAGCGTCTGGGTGTTTATGGTACCAGGGCCCTGGTCCTCCAGGCCCAAGGGCTGGCTCTTTCACTCCAGTGGCTGGTCGGTGGGGGGCTTAAAAGCGGGTCCCCGGGTTCGGACGGTGAGCCGGGTCTTTGGGTGGCTCCAGGTGAGCCGGGTTTTTGAGGTTGTTGAGTTGTTGTTAGGGTTTGGTGGTGGAAGCTCCTGAGGTGTGGTGGTGATGCTGCTGGGGTCTGGTGGTGCAGCTAGAGGGGTCTGGTGGTGGAAGCTCCTGGGGTCTGGTGATGGAAGCTCCTGGGGTGTGGTGGTGGAAGCTCCTGGGTTCTGGTGGTGATGCTGCTGGGGTCTGGTGCTGATGCTGCTGGGGTCTGGTGGTGGAAGCTCCTGGGGTCTGGTGGTGGAAGCTCCTGAGGTCTGGTGGTGGAAGCTCCTGGGGTCTGGTGGTGGAAGCTCCTGGGGTCTGGTGGTGGAAGCTCCTGGGGTCTGGTGGTGGAAGCTCCTGGGGTCTGGTGCTGATGCTGCTGGGGTCTGGTGGTGGAGCTAGTGGGGTCTGGTGTTGGAAGCTCCTGGGGTCTGGTGGTGGAGCTAGTAGGGTCTGGTGGTGGATGGGGTCTGGTGGTGATGCTGCTGGGGTCTGGTGGTGGAGCTAGTGGGGTCTTGTGGTGGATGGGGTCTGGTGGTAATCCTGCTGGGGTCTGGTGGTGGAGCTAGTAGGGTCTGGTGGTGGATGGGGTCTGGTGGTAATGCTGCTGGGGTCTGGTGGTGGAGCTAGTGGGGTCTGGTGGTGATGCTGCTGGGGTCTGGTGGAAGCTCCTGGGGTCTGGTGGTGGAAGCTCCTGAGGTCTGGTGGTGGAAGCTCCTGGGGTCTGGTGGTGGAAGCTCCTGGGGTCTGGTGGTGGAAGCTCCTGGGGTCTGGTGGTGGAAGCTCCTGGGGTCTGGTGGTGATGCTGCTGGGGTCTGGTGGAAGCTCCTGGGGTCTGGTGGTGGAAGCTCCTGAGGTCTGGTGGTGGAAGCTCCTGGGGTCTGGTGGTGGAAGCTCCTGGGGTCTGGTGGTGATGCTGCTGGGGTATGGTGGTGGAGCTAGTGGGGTCTGGTGTTGGAAGCTCCTGGGGTCTGGTGGTGGAGCTAGTGGGGTCTGGATGTTAATGCTGCTGGGGTTTGGTGGTGGAGCTAGTGACTTACATGTTTTGAAAAAGGCGGGCATGACGAAAAGATCCTGTAAAAAATCTCTGTAATATGTTTCTTTTTTTCCTGTAAAGTTGGACATTTGAAAGATTAGGTAAATGGGGAATGACTGGCTTTTAATCAGTTGTGGAACTGCAACGAAATTCATTTCTGCATAAGACCCAATGCGAGAAAGAGATGGTCGACCTTCCTGTGCCGAGCACCAAGAAGAGGATTAGAGGGGTTTTACAAGTCCAAATAATATTATTGCAGTAATACATGTTTCCCCCCAGTTTCGAACAGGGGACCTTTCGCGTGTTAGGCAAACGTGATAACCACTACACTACAGAAACTTGCATGCTTTGAAAATGGCGGGCGTAACGAAAAAAAAATCCTATCTTCAAATCATTCATGTTAGAAATAAATGTGTGATTTCATATAAGTTGTCCTGGTGCGGTAAAATTAAAAATCATCCATCGGTATTACCATGCTGGGTAGAAAATATTAAATGTACCACAAGGGAAGCCAACTGATTACTTTTGAAAGACAGTACTGGATATGATTAATAACTGCAAATTAGGCTGTCGTCTTGCACATTCAAACATTACTCGTTGTTGGCAGGATTCGAACCTGCGCGGGGAATCCCCAATGGATTTCTAGTCCATCGCCTTAACCACTCGGCCACAACAACCTGTCAGCTGTGTGTATGTGTGTGTGTGTGTGTGTGTGTGTGTGTGAATCTTCAGAAATAGACAATTTAGAGTCTTTATTTTAAAATGGTTGGTTTTACTTTATTTTAAAATGGTTGGTTTTACTTCATTAGGTTGAGACATATTTTCATCCTCATTTTGATTAAATGCATTTTCATCAACAGTCAGTGCAGTATGTTCATAGATCATACATCCACTTTCTTGTTTCCAAAAAGCTCTGGATAGATTTCAGTTAATCTCTCACATCTCATGTATGAGAGGATCTCTTAAGTAGCAGAGGATGGTTTCGATCCATCGACCTCTGGGTTATGGGCCCAGCACGCTTCCGCTGCGCCACTCTGCTGTATAACCAGGATGTGACTCCGCCACACAGTGGGGGGGAGGGGGGTAGGGGACTTAAAAGCGGGTCCCCTGGTTCGGACGGTGAGCCGGGTCTCTGGGTGAGCCGGGTTGTTGAGGTTGTTGAGTTGTTGTTGGGGTCTGGTGGTGGAAGCTCCTGAGGTGTGGTGGTGATGCTGCTGGGGTCTGGTGGTGCAGCTAGTGGGGTCTGGTGGTGGAAGCTCCTGGGGTCTGGTGATGGAAGCTCCTGGGGTCAGGTGATGGAAGCTCCTTGGGTCTGGTGATGGAAATTCCTGGGGTCTGGTGGTGGAAGCTCCTGGGGTCTGGTGGTGATGCTCCTGGGGTCTGGTGGTGATGCTGCTTGGGTCTGGTGGTGGAGCTAGTGGTGTCTGGTGGTGGAAGCTCCTGAGGTGTGGTGGTGATGCTGCTGTCGTCTGGTGGTGGAGCTAGTGGTGTCTGGTGGTGGAAGCTCCTGGGGTCAAAGTCCAGAGTGCTAACCATTACACCATGGAACCCTGTTCAGCTTTTATTGTGTTTTTATTGTGGTCCTGAAACCAGAACATGAGTAAAAAACAATATGCGCTTGAGCATCTGACAGAGTGCTGTCCATGGTGCTAGGAGCGTCTGGGTGTTTATGGTACCAGGGCCCTGGTCCTCCAGGCCCAAGGGCTGGCTCTTTCACTCCAGTGGCCGGTCGGTGGGGGGCTTAAAAGCGGGTCCCCGGGTTCGGACGGTGAGCCGGGTCTTTGGGTGGCTCCAGGTGAGCCGGGTTTTTGAGGTTGTTGAGTTGTTGTTAGGGTTTGGTGGTGGAAGCTCCTGAGGTGTGGTGGGGATGCTGCTGGGGTCTGGTGGTGCAGCTAGAGGGGTCTGGTGGTGGAAGCTCCTGGGGTCTGGTGATGGAAGCTCCTGGGGTGTGGTGGTGGAAGCTCCTGGGTTCTGGTGGTGATGCTGCTGGGGTCTGGTGCTGATGCTGCTGGGGTCTGGTGGTGGAAGCTCCTGGGGTCTGGTGGTGGAAGCTCCTGAGGTCTGGTGGTGGAAGCTCCTGGGGTCTGGTGGTGGAAGCTCCTGGGGTCTGGTGGTGGAAGCTCCTGGGGTCTGGTGGTGGAAGCTCCTGGGGTCTGGTGCTGATGCTGCTGGGGTCTGGTGGTGGAGCTAGTGGGGTCTGGTGTTGGAAGCTCCTGGGGTCTGGTGGTGGAGCTAGTAGGGTCTGGTGGTGGATGGGGTCTGGTGGTGATGCTGCTGGGGTCTGGTGGTGGAGCTAGTGGGGTCTTGTGGTGGATGGGGTCTGGTGGTAATGCTGCTGGGGTCTGGTGGTGGAGCTAGTAGGGTCTGGTGGTGGATGGGGTCTGGTGGTAATGCTGCTGGGGTCTGGTGGTGGAGCTAGTGGGGTCTGGTGGTGATGCTGCTGGGGTCTGGTGGAAGCTCCTGGGGTCTGGTGGTGGAAGCTCCTGAGGTCTGGTGGTGGAAGCTCCTGGGGTCTGGTGGTGGAAGCTCCTGGGGTCTGGTGGTGATGCTGCTGGGGTATGGTGGTGGAGCTAGTGGGGTCTGGTGTTGGAAGCTCCTGGGGTCTGGTGGTGGAGCTAGTGGGGTCTGGTGTTAATGCTGCTGGGGTTTGGTGGTGGAGCTAGTGACTTACATGTTTTGAAAAAGGCGGGCATGACGAAAAGATCCTGTAAAAAATCTCTGTAATATGTTTCTTTTTTTCCTGTAAAGTTGGACATTTGAAAGATTAGGTAAATGGGGAATGACTGGCTTTTAATCAGTTGCCATCAAGATGGCCACATCTGAGTGAGCATCTGTTGCAGACTCCAGATTGCTGCATTAATTTGGGCTGCTTAAACCTCTTTAAAACCCTCACCAAAGTGCACAGATATAAGGTTATCGACTAGATTTGTTTACTGTCGTTTTAGCCATTGTTAAGCCCTACTGTGGAGTTACCTGGTCTCCTGTAGTGAGGGAATTGTTTGTACAGCGGCATGGCGGAGAAGGTCGACCTCTATTCAATCTGGCAAGCCATTCAACAAGTCAAAGTTGATATGACGGCTCATTTTGACAGTAAAATTGAGACCATCCAAACTGGTCTGATCAACATTCAGGGATCATTATCAACAATGTGTGAACAAATATCGGAGGTCCAACAGCGTGTGAGCGCTAATGAAGACAACCTCAGTGATTTGACAAAACGAGTGCAAGTGCTGGAAAAAGAGAACATCTACCTGAGGGATAAAGCCGAGGAAGCCGAGAACAGAAGCCGGTCGTCCAACCTGCGGTTCATCGGTATTCCAGAGCATAAAGAAGGGGGAGACGTGATCGCCTTCATGAGCCAGCTGATTCTTCAACTTCTGGGAAAAGACAACTTTTCAGCGGCACCGGTCATTGAAAGAGCCCATCGCACTCCCACCTTCAGCTCCAACACCAGCTCCGCTCCTCCCCGACCCATCCTGGTCAAGTTTCTGCAGTTCCAGGACAAAGTGAAGATTTTACGGCTGGCCAGGATGAAAGGTGAGCTCATCCATATGGGTGCGCGTATCCATGTGTATCCTGATTTCAGCGCTGGGTTAGTGAAGAAACGGCGGCAGTTTGACGCTGTCAAAAAGTCTCTCCGTGCCGCGGACATGAAGTACTCTCTGATGTATCCTGCCAAGTTGAGAGTGATGGTGGAGGGAAAGCCAAAATTCTTCAGTTCTCCTAAAGAGGCTGAGTCCTTCTTCCATCATCTTTCCTCCCCGTCCTCGTCATCCTCCTCCCCTGGATGAAGTTGTGAGTAGCGTTGCCATGTCCTGAAGTTGCCAGCTTCGCAACTTATTCCGCTTGAGGGATGACTTCTTTTTTTATTTTTTCTCTCTACTTTTAGTTCTTTCCTTCTCTCTTTTTCTTTCTCTCTCTCGCTCTCTCTCCCCGCTCTCTCCCAGACTATTATTGACTTTTGAGACTGTCATTTGGGGTAACCCGGAGTCAGATATGGCTCGACCATAGACATATATGGGCTCGACTATGTGTTTGCCGTAAACAGACACTGAAAACTCCGTAAAGAAAGAAGCACTCAAAGCACGCAAAGTTAAAACTGTTGCAAAGACTGTGAAACTAAGGGTGCTTGAACGTTACTGGACAGGGGCGGAGCCACCATTGTAAAGTTATGAGGGAGTAATATAATAACATAATAGAACATTAAATGCAATAGGCTACAATTTGAGTTGGGGGGGGGGGGGGGGGGGTTAATTGTGCCAAGTGATTATTTGAATAAATTGAAAAAAAGAAAAAAAGGGAAGGCGCTTTTGTTTTGTATTGTTGGAAATGTGTTATGTCTGACTTTGTTATTGAGCTTATAGCCTAGTTTAAAACTGCATGATCTTAACAAGCTCAGTTAGCTGGTTTTTGTGTGTGAGCATGCTCATAGAGGTATGCTGATGCATGTGTGCATTCAGATGCAGCATAAATGTTTTTGTTCTGTTTAAAAAAAAAGGGAGAGAAAAGAAAAAAAAAAGGGTCCTTTTTTTAATTTATTTTATAGTATAAAAGTGCCCTCTTATTTGTAATTTTTTCTTTCACCTATTAGTTAGGCAGCAATCTGAGTCTGCGGTAGATAGCTCAGCTATCCTGCCTCTCGTCTTTATGTGGTTGTGTGTGAGTCTTTATGTGTCTATGTGTGTATCTGTGTGTTTTGTTTGTCTGTCTGTCTGTCCAATGTGTTGCTCTTGCTCCTCACCCAATATCACTGACTACTTCCCTGTTGATCTACTTCTGGAATTTGTTGTCCATGTCTGGCGTTGATTGTGACCACTCAGCTTCATCTGATGATGAGGTAGATGGGGAAACGTCCACAAGTGTTGATTGTGATAGTTTGGAACTGGAAACTTTCATTTACACGGATTATAAACAGCAAAGTATGGTGAATGAAATTGATCCTGATAATAACTTTTTTGCGAATATAAGTAATGATTGTAAGTACTATACGGATATGAAATTTAATAGAATGATTAATACTGAAAACAAAATTTCATTTATCCATTTTAACAGCAGAAGTCTGTATACAAATTATAGTTCCATTAAAGAATACTTAGAGCATTTTGATTCACCATTTAATGTAATTGCCATGTCTGAGACCTGGTTAAATACTGAAAAAGGTACAGAATTCAATATGTGTGGTTACGAAATGTTTTACACAAACAGACAACACAAAAAAGGAGGGGGTGTCGCACTCTATATTAACAAAAACTTTGACTGTAAAATCATAGAAAACATGTCACTGGCTGTGGATGAGGTATTTGAATGTGTAACAGTTGAAATTCAATTGAAAAGAAGAAAGAATATTATTATAAGCTGTATCTATAGGGCCCCGGGTTCAAATATTGATCTATTCAAAGAGTGGATGGAGAAAATGTTTTCTGTAATTAACCAAAAGGATTTGTTCATATGTGGGGATTTTAATATTGACCTTTTAAATGCTAAGAAGCATAAACCAACAGAGGAATTTGTTGATGTAATGTTTAGCATGTGTTTGTTCCCAAAAATCACCAGACCAAGCAGAATAACGTCACACAGTGCTACCTTAATAGATAACATCTTCACTAACATTTTGGATAACAATACTGTGAGTGGACTATTACTTAACGATACTAGTGATCACCTTCCAGTTTTTGTAGTGTATGATATCAAGTATAGATGGGTAAAGAACCTAGACAGATGCAAATATATAAGAGTTAAAACAGAAGAATCAATCAATGCATTGAAAACTGACCTAATTACTCAAAACTGGGAATTAATATATCAAGAAAATGACTGTGATAAAGCGTATGACTTATTTCTTGAAACTTTAAAAAAATTGTATGACAGAAATTGTCCGATTAAAAAATATGTCAAGAAACAAAAGTATGTAAATCCATGGTTAACAAAAGGACTAATAAATGCTTGCAAAAAGAAAAATCTTCTATATAGAAAATTCATCAAAGTTAGAACTAAAGATGCTGAAGCCAAATATAAAATATATAAAAATAAATTAATTAATATCATTAGGAATTGTAAAAAGGATTACTATACTACATTACTTGAAAATAATAAAAGCAATATCAAGGGTTTATGGAAGGTGCTCAATACAATTATTAGAAACGGATCAAAGGAGGAGAACTATCCAGATTATTTTGTAGATAAAGACAAGACTATTAGGAACATGGACGATGTGGTGGATGGTTTTAATAAATTCTTTGTTGGGATTGGACCGGAGTTGGCACAAAAGATTATCGAAAGGGTTCCAATGGAAAATGAAAAACTAGACTACCTAATAGATCGAAATCCAGGTTCAATGTTCCTTAATCCTGTTGATGAAAATGAAATTATGGAAATCATTAGGAGCTGTAGCAATAAAACATCAACAGATCTTCATGGGATTGACAGGGCAATAGTGAAAAAGGTCATAGATGGAATTTTAAAACCTTTCACGCACATCTGTAATCTGTCCTTCCAGTCAGGAAAATTCCCAAATTCAATGAAAACTGCGAAAGTAATACCATTGTTTAAATCTGGGGACAGCCATCTATTTACAAACTACAGACCAGTCTCCCTATTGCCGCAATTCTCCAAGTTACTGGAGAAGCTATTTGCTGCCAGATTAAATAGCTTTGTAGAGAAGCATAATTTGTTATCGGATAGTCAGTATGGGTTCAGAAAAAACAGATCTACTTCACATGCACTTATTGATTTAATAGAAGAAATAACCACACATTTAGACAAAGGGAGGTTCACCATTGGAGTTTTTATTGATTTGAAAAAAGCTTTTGACACCATAGATCATGATATTTTGTTAAAAAAGATGGAGAGATATGGCACTAGGGGGACTGTTTTGAACTGGCTGAGAAGCTATCTAGGTAACAGGAAACAGTCTGTCCAAATCGGCAATCATATTTCCTCAGAAAGAAATATCACTTGTGGTGTGCCTCAAGGGTCAATATTGGGGCCTTTACTCTTTATTTTGTACATAAATGACATCTGTAAAGTTTCAAAAGTTATGAAATTTGTACTTTTCGCCGATGATACCAACATGATTTGTTCTGGTGAGGGCTTGCAGCAGCTTTTACAAGAAATCACGCAGGAAATGAATAAATTGAAAGACTGGTTTGATTATAACAAATTGTCACTTAATCTAGAAAAAACAAAACTAATTTTATTTGGCAGACGTAAAGTTGACATTCCAGTGCAAATAATAATAGATAATATAAGTATCGAAAGAGTGAATCATATCACATTTCTTGGCGTGATAATTGATAAAAAGATTTGCTGGAAAACTCACATTGGCTATGTATGTTCCAAGATTGCAAAGAGTGTGGGTGTTATGAGGCGATCTAGGTTCATACTTAACCAACAGTCTCTACTTATTTTATATTATTCTTTTGTTTTGCCATATTTGAGTTACTGTGTGGAAGTCTGGGGTAATGCATATAAAACCAACCTGTTGCCTCTATATATATTACAAAAAAGAGCCATACGAACAGTTTTCAATGTCAGGTTCAATGATCACACTAATTTACTTTTTCTTAAGGCCTCTGCGTTAAAATTTTTTGATTTGGTCAAATTGAAAACTGCATTAATCATGTACAAAGCTAAAAACTATCTTCTGCCAAGTTTAATTCAAAAATTATTTTATGACAGGGAAGGTGGTAAAAGGTATGACTTAAGAGGAAAACTTAAATTACAACAACAAAGTGTAAGATCAACTCTTAAGAGTATGTGTGTTTCTGTTGGAGGGGTTATTCTGTGGAACAGCCTTGAAGATGAAATTAAACTTAGTCAAAGTGTCAGTCAATTTAAAAGCAAGTACAGAAAAGCAGTCTTTGAATTGTATAAAAGGGAAGAAGAGAGAAACTGATGTAAAGAAATGAAATGATTGAGGGGAAGAGGGTTTAAGGGAGTAACTTTGTGTTATGGTTGTCTTTGTTATATGTGTGTTGGCGGGGGATGGAAATGAATAAGCTTTGCTTCTGCCATCCCCTTTTCAAACAGTGTTTGTTTTTGTTTTGTTATAGTGTCTGTTGTTGGTATTGTTGTTTGTTCTGTTCAATGGTGTCCTGTAACTTTCTGTTCTTGTTTTGTAGTACAAGAGTTGTGGTTTTGTTGGTTTGAAATAAATAAAATGATATTGTGGAACTGCAACGAAATTCATTTCTGCATAAGACCCAATGCGAGAAAGAGATGGTCGACCTTCCTGTGCCGAGCACCAAGAAGAGGATTAGAGGGGTTTTCCAAGTCCAAATAATATTATTGCAGTAATACATGTTTGCCCCCAGTTTCGAACAGGGGACCTTTCGCGTGTTAGGCAAACTTGATAACCACTACACTACAGAAACTTGCATGCTTTGAAAATGGCGGGCGTAACGAAAAAAAAATCCTATCTTCAAATCATTCATGTTAGAAATAAATGTGTGATTTCATATAAGTTGTCCTGGTGCGGTAAAATTAAAAATCATCCATCGGTATTACCATGCTGGGTAGAAAATACAAAATGTACCACAAGGGAAGCCAACTGATTACTTTTGAAAGACAGTACTGGATATGCTTAATAACTGCAAATTAGGCTGTCGTCTTGCACATTCAAACATTACTCGTTGTTGGCAGGATTCGAACCTGCGCGGGGAATCCCCAATGGATTTCTAGTCCATCGCCTTAACCACTCGGCCACAACAACCTGTCAGCTGTGTGTATGTGTGTGTGTGTGTGTGTGTGTGTGTGTGTGTGTGAATCTTCAGAAATAGACAATTTAGAGTCTTTATTTTAAAATGGTTGGTTTTACTTTATTAGGTTGAGACATATTTTCATCCTCATTTTGATTAAATGCATTTTCATCAACAGTCAGTGCAGTATGTTCATAGATCATACATCCACTTTCTTGTTTCCAAAAAGCTCTGGATAGATTTCAGTTAATCTCTCACATCTCATGTATGAGAGGATCTCTTAAGTAGCAGAGGATGGTTTCGATCCATCGACCTCTGGGTTATGGGCCCAGCACGCTTCCGCTGCGCCACTCTGCTGTATAACCAGGATGTGACTCCGCCACAAAGTGGGGGGGAGGGGGGTAGGGGACTTAAAAGCGGGTCCCCTGGTTCGGACGGTGAGCCGGGTCTCTGGGTGGCTCCAGGTGAGCCGGGTTGTTGAGGTTGTTGAGTTGTTGTTGGGGTCTGGTGGTGGAAGCTCCTGAGGTGTGGTGGTGATGCTGCTGGGGTCTGGTGGTGCAGCTAGTGGGGTCTGGTGGTGGAAGCTCCTGGGGTCTGGTGATGGAAGCTCCTGGGGTCAGGTGATGGAAGCTCCTTGGGTCTGGTGATGGAAATTCCTGGGGTCTGGTGGTGGAAGCTCCTGAGGTGTGGTGGTGATGCTGCTGTCGTCTGGTGGTGGAGCTAGTGGTGTCTGGTGGTGGAAGCTCCTGGGGTCAAAGTCCAGAGTGCTAACCATTACACCATGGAACCCTGTTCAGCTTTTATTGTGTTTTTATTGTGGTCCTGAAACCAGAACATGAGTAAAAAACAATATGCGCTTGAGCATCTGACAGAGTGCTGTCCATGGTGCTAGGAGCGTCTGGGTGTTTATGGTACCAGGGCCCTGGTCCTCCAGGCCCAAGGGCTGGCTCTTTCACTCCAGTGGCCGGTCGGTGGGGGGCTTAAAAGCGGGTCCCCGGGTTCGGACGGTGAGCCGGGTCTTTGGGTGGCTCCAGGTGAGCCGGGTTTTTGAGGTTGTTGAGTTGTTGTTAGGGTTTGGTGGTGGAAGCTCCTGAGGTGTGGTGGGGATGCTGCTGGGGTCTGGTGGTGCAGCTAGAGGGGTCTGGTGGTGGAAGCTCCTGGGGTCTGGTGATGGAAGCTCCTGGGGTGTGGTGGTTGAAGCTCCTGGGTTCTGGTGGTGATGCTGCTGGGGTCTGGTGCTGATGCTGCTGGGGTCTGGTGGTGGAAGCTCCTGGGGTCTGGTGGTGGAAGCTCCTGAGGTCTGGTGGTGGAAGCTCCTGGGGTCTGGTGGTGGAAGCTCCTGGGGTCTGGTGGTGGAAGCTCCTGGGGTCTGGTGGTGGAAGCTCCTGGGGTCTGGTGCTGATGCTGCTGGGGTCTGGTGGTGGAGCTAGTGGGGTCTGGTGTTGGAAGCTCCTGGGGTCTGGTGGTGGAGCTAGTAGGGTCTGGTGGTGGATGGGGTCTGGTGGTGATGCTGCTGGGGTCTGGTGGTGGAGCTAGTGGGGTCTTGTGGTGGATGGGGTCTGGTGGTAATGCTGCTGGGGTCTGGTGGTGGAGCTAGTAGGGTCTGGTGGTGGATGGGGTCTGGTGGTAATGCTGCTGGGGTCTGGTGGTGGAGCTAGTGGGGTCTGGTGGTGATGCTGCTGCGGTCTGGTGGAAGCTCCTGGGGTCTGGTGGTGGAAGCTCCTGAGGTCTGGTGGTGGAAGCTCCTGGGGTCTGGTGGTGGAAGCTCCTGGGGTCTGGTGGTGGAAGCTCCTGGGGTCTGGTGGTGATGCTGCTGGGGTCTGGTGGAAGCTCCTGGGGTCTGGTGGTGGAAGCTCCTGAGGTCTGGTGGTGGAAGCTCCTGGGGTCTGGTGGTGGAAGCTCCTGAGGTCTGGTGGTGGAAGCTCCTGGGGTCTGGTGGTGGAAGCTCCTGGGGTCTGGTGGTGATGCTGCTGGGGTATGGTGGTGGAGCTAGTGGGGTCTGGTGTTGGAAACTCCTGGGGTCTGGTGGTGGAGCTAGTGGGGTCTGGTGTTAATGCTGCTGGGGTTTGGTGGTGGAGCTAGTGACTTACATGTTTTGAAAAAGGCGGGCATGACGAAAAGATCCTGTAAAAAATCTCTGTAATATGTTTCTTTTTTTCCTGTAAAGTTGGACATTTGAAAGATTAGGTAAATGGGGAATGACTGGCTTTTAATCAGTTGTGGAACTGCAACGAAATTCATTTCTGCATAAGACCCAATGCGAGAAAGAGATGGTCGACCTTCCTGTGCCGAGCACCAAGAAGAGGATTAGAGGGGTTTTACAAGTCCAAATAATATTATTGCAGTAATACATGTTTGCCCCCAGTTTCAAACAGGGGACCTTTCGCGTGTTAGGCAAACTTGATAACCACTACACTACAGAAACTTGCATGCTTTGAAAATGGCGGGCGTAATGAAAAAAAAATCCTATCTTCAAATCATTCATGTTAGAAATAAATGTGTGATTTCATATAAGTTGTCCTGGTGCGGTAAAATTAAAAATCATCCATCGGTATTACCATGCTGGGTAGAAAATACAAAATGTACCACAAGGGAAGCCAACTGATTACTTTTGAAAGACAGTACTGGATATGATTAATAACTGCAAATTAGGCTGTCATCTTGCACATTCAAACATTACTCGTTGTTGGCGGGATTCGAACCTGCGCGGGGAATCCCCAATGGATTTCTAGTCCATCGCCTTAACCACTCGGCCACAACAACCTGTCAGCTGTGTGTATGTGTGTGTGTGTGTGTGTGTGTGTGTGTGTGTGAATCTTCAGAAATAGACAATTTAGAGTCTTTATTTTAAAATGGTTGGTTTTACTTTATTTTAAAATGGTTGGTTTTACTTTATTAGGTTGAGACATATTTTCATCCTCATTTTGATTAAATGCATTTTCATCAACAGTCGGTGCAGTATGTTCATAGATCATACATCCACTTTCTTGTTTCCAAAAAGCTCTGGATAGATTTCAGTTAATCTCTCACATCTCATGTATGAGAGGATCTCTTAAGTAGCAGAGGATGGTTTCGATCCATCGACCTCTGGGTTATGGGCCCAGCACGCTTCCGCTGCGCCACTCTGCTGTATAACCAGGATGTGACTCCGCCACACAGTGGGGGGGAGGGGGGTAGGGCTCTTAAAAGCGGGTCCCCTGGTTCGGACGGTGAGCCGGGTCTCTGG
>NW_026906196.1:227500-240000 GCF_033807715.1 Cololabis saira | reverse complement strand
TGGTTTTACTTTATTTTAAAATGGTTGGTTTTACTTTATTAGGTTGAGACATATTTTCATCCTCATTTTGATTAAATGCATTTTCATCAACAGTCAGTGCAGTATGTTCATAGATCATACATCCACTTTCTTGTTTCCAAAAAGCTCTGGATAGATTTCAGTTAATCTCTCACATCTCATGTATGAGAGGATCTCTTAAGTAGCAGAGGATGGTTTCGATCCATCGACCTCTGGGTTATGGGCCCAGCACGCTTCCGCTGCGCCACTCTGCTGTATAACCAGGATGTGACTCCGCCACACAGTGGGGGGGAGGGGGGTAGGGCTCTTAAAAGCGGGTCCCCTGGTTCGGACGGTGAGCCGGGTCTCTGGGTGGCTCCAGGTGAGCCGGGTTGTTGAGGTTGTTGAGTTGTTGTTGGGGTCTGGTGGTGGAAGCTCCTGAGGTGTGGTGGTGATGCTGCTGGGGTCTGGTGGTGCAGCTAGTGGGGTCTGGTGGTGGAAGCTCCTGGGGTCTGGTGATGGAAGCTCCTGGGGTCAGGTGATGGAAGCTCCTTGGGTCTGGTGATGGAAATTCCTGGGGTCTGGTGGTGGAAGCTCCTGGGGTCTGGTGGTGATGCTCCTGGGGTCTGGTGGTGATGCTGCTGGGGTCTGGTGGTGGAGCTAGTGGTGTCTGGTGGTGGAAGCTCCTGAGGTGTGGTGGTGATGCTGCTGTCGTCTGGTGGTGGAGCTAGTGGTGTCTGGTGGTGGAAGCTCCTGGGGTCAAAGTCCAGAGTGCTAACCATTACACCATGGAACCCTGTTCAGCTTTTATTGTGTTTTTATTGTGGTCCTGAAACCAGAACATGAGTAAAAAACAATATGCGCTTGAGCATCTGACAGAGTGCTGTCCATGGTGCTAGGAGCGTCTGGGTGTTTATGGTACCAGGGCCCTGGTCCTCCAGGCCCAAGGGCTGGCTCTTTCACTCCAGTGGCTGGTCGGTGGGGGGCTTAAAAGCGGGTCCCCGGGTTCGGACGGTGAGCCGGGTCTTTGGGTGGCTCCAGGTGAGCCGGGTTTTTGAGGTTGTTGAGTTGTTGTTAGGGTTTGGTGGTGGAAGCTCCTGAGGTGTGGTGGTGATGCTGCTGGGGTCTGGTGGTGCAGCTAGAGGGGTCTGGTGGTGGAAGCTCCTGGGGTCTGGTGATGGAAGCTCCTGGGGTGTGGTGGTGGAAGCTCCTGGGTTCTGGTGGTGATGCTGCTGGGGTCTGGTGCTGATGCTGCTGGGGTCTGGTGGTGGAAGCTCCTGGGGTCTGGTGGTGGAAGCTCCTGAGGTCTGGTGGTGGAAGCTCCTGGGGTCTGGTGGTGATGCTGCTGGGGTCTGGTGCTGATGCTGCTGGGGTCTGGTGGTGGAAGCTCCTGGGGTCTGGTGGTGGAAGCTCCTGGGGTCTGGTGGTGGAAGCTCCTGAGGTCTGGTGGTGGAAGCTCCTGGGGTCTGGTGGTGGAAGCTCCTGGGGTCTGGTGGTGGAAGCTCCTGGGGTCTGGTGGTGGAAGCTCCTGGGGTCTGGTGGTGGAAGCTCCTGGGGTCTGGTGCTGATGCTGCTGGGGTCTGGTGGTGGAGCTAGTGGGGTCTGGTGTTGGAAGCTCCTGGGGTCTGGTGGTGGAGCTAGTAGGGTCTGGTGGTGGATGGGGTCTGGTGGTGATGCTGCTGGGGTCTGGTGGTGGAGCTAGTGGGGTCTGGTGGTGATGCTGCTGGGGTCTGGTGGAAGCTCCTGGGGTCTGGTGGTGGAAGCTCCTGAGGTCTGGTGGTGGAAGCTCCTGGGGTCTGGTGGTGGAAGCTCCTGGGGTCTGGTGGTGATGCTGCTGGGGTATGGTGGTGGAGCTAGTGGGGTCTGGTGTTGGAAGCTCCTGGGGTCTGGTGGTGGAGCTAGTGGGGTCTGGTGTTAATGCTGCTGGGGTTTGGTGGTGGAGCTAGTGACTTACATGTTTTGAAAAAGGCGGGCATGACGAAAAGATCCTGTAAAAAATCTCTGTAATATGTTTCTTTTTTTCCTGTAAAGTTGGACATTTTAAAGATTAGGTAAATGGGGAATGACTGGCTTTTAATCAGTTGTGGAACTGCAACGAAATTCATTTCTGCATAAGACCCAATGCGAGAAAGAGATGGTCGACCTTCCTGTGCCGACCACCAACAAGAGGATTAGAGGGGTTTTCCAAGTCCAAATAATATTATTGCAGTAATACATGTTTCCGCCCAGTTTCGAACAGGGGACCTTTCGCGTGTTAGGCGAACGTGATAACCACTACACTACGGAAACTTGCATGCTTTGAAAATGGCGGGCGTAACGAAAAAAAAATCCTATCTTCAAATCATTCATGTTAGAAATAAATGTGTGATTTCATATAAGTTGTCCTGGTGCGGTAAAATTAAAAATCATCCATCGGTATTACCATGCTGGGTAGAAAATACAAAATGTACCACAAAGGAAGCTAACTGATTACTTTTGAAAGACAGTACTGGATATGATTAATAACAGCAAATTAGGCTGTCGTCTTGCACATTCAAACATTACTCGTTGTTGGCAGGATTCGAACCTGCGCGGGGAATCCCCAATGGATTTCTAGTCCATCACCTTAACCACTCGGCCACAACAACTTGTCAGCTGTGTGTGTGTGTGTGTGTGTGCGTGTGTGTGCGTGTGTGTGTGTGTGTGTGTGTGTGTGTGTTTGTGTGAATCTTCAGAAATAGACAATTTAGAGTCTTTATTTTAAAATGGTTGGTTTTACTTTATTTTAAAATGGTTGGTTTTACTTTATTAGGTTGAGACATATTTTCATCCTCATTTTGATTAAATGCATTTTCATCAACAGTCAGTGCAGTATGTTCATAGATCATACATCCACTTTCTTGTTTCCAAAAAGCTCTGGATAGATTTCAGTTAATCTCTCACATCTCATGTATGAGAGGATCTCTTAAGTAGCAGAGGATGGTTTCGATCCATCGACCTCTGGGTTATGGGCCCAGCACGCTTCCGCTGCGCCACTCTGCTGTATAACCAGGATGTGACTCCGCCACACAGTGGGGGGGAGGGGGGTAGGGCTCTTAAAAGCGGGTCCCCTGGTTCGGACGGTGAGCCGGGTCTCTGGGTGGCTCCAGGTGAGCCGGGTTGTTGAGGTTGTTGAGTTGTTGTTGGGGTCTGGTGGTGGAAGCTCCTGAGGTGTGGTGGTGATGCTGCTGGGGTCTGGTGGTGCAGCTAGTGGGGTCTGGTGGTGGAAACTCCTGGGGTCTGGTGATGGAAGCTCCTGGGGTCAGGTGATGGAAGCTCCTTGGGTCTGGTGATGGAAATTCCTGGGGTCTGGTGGTGGAAGCTCCTGGGGTCTGGTGGTGATGCTCCTGGGGTCTGGTGGTGATGCTGCTGGGGTCTGGTGGTGGAGCTAGTGGTGTCTGGTGGTGGAAGCTCCTGAGGTGTGGTGGTGATGCTGCTGTCGTCTGGTGGTGGAGCTAGTGGTGTCTGGTGGTGGAAGCTCCTGGGGTCAAAGTCCAGAGTGCTAACCATTACACCATGGAACCCTGTTCAGCTTTTATTGTGTTTTTATTGTGGTCCTGAAACCAGAACATGAGTAAAAAACAATATGCGCTTGAGCATCTGACAGAGTGCTGTCCATGGTGCTAGGAGCGTCTGGGTGTTTATGGTACCAGGGCCCTGGTCCTCCAGGCCCAAGGGCTGGCTCTTTCACTCCAGTGGCTGGTCGGTGGGGGGCTTAAAAGCGGGTCCCCGGGTTCGGACGGTGAGCCGGGTCTTTGGGTGGCTCCAGGTGAGCCGGGTTTTTGAGGTTGTTGAGTTGTTGTTAGGGTTTGGTGGTGGAAGCTCCTGAGGTGTGGTGGTGATGCTGCTGGGGTCTGGTGGTGCAGCTAGAGGGGTCTGGTGGTGGAAGCTCCTGGGGTCTGGTGATGGAAGCTCCTGGGGTGTGGTGGTGGAAGCTCCTGGGTTCTGGTGGTGATGCTGCTGGGGTCTGGTGCTGATGCTGCTGGGGTCTGGTGGTGGAAGCTCCTGGGGTCTGGTGGTGGAAGCTCCTGAGGTCTGGTGGTGGAAGCTCCTGGGGTCTGGTGGTGGAAGCTCCTGGGGTCTGGTGGTGGAAGCTCCTGGGGTCTGGTGGTGGAAGCTCCTGGGGTCTGGTGCTGATGCTGCTGGGGTCTGGTGGTGGAGCTAGTGGGGTCTGGTGTTGGAAGCTCCTGGGGTCTGGTGGTGGAGCTAGTAGGGTCTGGTGGTGGATGGGGTCTGGTGGTGATGCTGCTGGGGTCTGGTGGTGGAGCTAGTGGGGTCTTGTGGTGGATGGGGTCTGGTGGTAATGCTGCTGGGGTCTGGTGGTGGAGCTAGTAGGGTCTGGTGGTGGATGGGGTCTGGTGGTAATGCTGCTGGGGTCTGGTGGTGGAGCTAGTCGGGTCTGGTGGTGATGCTGCTGGGGTCTGGTGGAAGCTCCTGGGGTCTGGTGGTGGAAGCTCCTGAGGTCTGGTGGTGGAAGCTCCTGGGGTCTGGTGGTGGAAGCTCCTGGGGTCTGGTGGTGGAAGCTCCTGGGGTCTGGTGGTGATGCTGCTGGGGTCTGGTGGAAGCTCCTGGGGTCTGGTGGTGGAAGCTCCTGAGGTCTGGTGGTGGAAGCTCCTGGGGTCTGGTGGTGGAAGCTCCTGGGGTCTGGTGGTGATGCTGCTGGGGTATGGTGGTGGAGCTAGTGAGGTCTGGTGTTGGAAGCTCCTGGGGTCTGGTGGTGGAGCTAGTGGGGTCTGGTGTTAATGCTGCTGGTGTTTGGTGGTGGAGCTAGTGACTTACATGTTTTGAAAAAGGCGGACATGACGAAAAGATCCTGTAAAAAATCTCTGTAATATGTTTCTTTTTTTCCTGTAAAGTTGGACATTTGAAAGATTAGGTAAATGGGGAATGACTGGCTTTTAATCAGTTGTGGAACTGCAACGAAATTCATTTCTGCATAAGACCCAATGCGAGAAAGAGATGGTCGACCTTCCTGTGCCGAGCACCAAGAAGAGGATTAGAGGGATTTTCCAAGTCCAAATAATATTATTGCAGTAATACATGTTTGCCCCCAGTTTCGAACAGGGGACCTTTCGCGTGTTAGGCAAACTTCATAACCACTACACTACAGAAACTTGCATGCTTTGAAAATGGCGGGCGTAACGAAAAAAAAATCCTATCTTCAAATCATTCATGTTAGAAATAAATGTGTGATTTCATATAAGTTGTCCTGGTGCGGTAAAATTAAAAATCATCCATCGGTATTACCATGCTGGGTAGAAAATACAAAATGTACCACAAGGGAAGCCAACTGATTACTTTTGAAAGACAGTACTGGATATGATTAATAACTGCAAATTAGGCAGTAGTCTTGCACATTCAAACATTACTCGTTGTTGGCAGGATTCGAACCTGCGCGGGGAATCCCCAATGGATTTCTAGTCCATCGCCTTAACCACTCGGCCACAACAACCTGTCAGCTGTGTGTATGTGTGTGTGTGTGTGTGTGTGTGTGTGTGAATCTTCAGAAATAGACAATTTAGAGTCTTTATTTTAAAATGGTTGGTTTTACTTTATTTTAAAATGGTTGGTTTTACTTTATTAGGTTGAGACATATTTTCATCCTGATTTTGATTAAATGCATTTTCATCAACAGTCAGTGCAGTATGTTCATAGATCATACATCCACTTTCTTGTTTCCAAAAAGCTCTGGATAGATTTCAGTTAATCTCTCACATCTCATGTATGAGAGGATCTCTTAAGTAGCAGAGGATGGTTTCGATCCATCGACCTCTGGGTTATGGGCCCAGCACGCTTCCGCTGCGCCACTCTGCTGTATAACCAGGATGTGACTCCGCCTCACAGTGGGGGGGAGGGGGGTAGGGGACTTAAAAGCGGGTCCCCTGGTTCGGACGGTGAGCCGGGTCTCTGGGTGGCTCCAGGTGAGCCGGGTTGTTGAGGTTGTTGAGTTGTTGTTGGGGTCTGGTGGTGGAAGCTCCTGAGGTGTGGTGGTGATGCTGCTGGGGTCTGGTGGTGCAGCTAGTGGGGTCTGGTGGTGGAAGCTCCTGGGGTCTGGTGATGGAAGCTCCTGGGGTCAGGTGATGGAAGCTCCTTGGGTCTGGTGATGGAAATTCCTGGGGTCTGGTGGTGGAAGCTCCTGGGGTCTGGTGGTGATGCTGCTGGGGTCTGGTGATGATGCTGCTGGGGTCTGGTGGTGGAGCTAGTGGTGTCTGGTGGTGGAAGCTCCTGAGGTGTGGTGGTGATGCTGCTGTCGTCTGGTGGTGGAGCTAGTGGTGTCTGGTGGTGGAAGCTCCTGGGGTCAAAGTCCAGAGTGCTAACCATTACACCATGGAACCCTGTTCAGCTTTTATTGTGTTTTTATTGTGGTCCTGAAACCAGAACATGAGTAAAAAACAATATGCGCTTGAGCATCTGACAGAGTGCTGTCCATGGTGCTAGGAGCGTCTGGGTGTTTATGGTACCAGGGCCCTGGTCCTCCAGGCCCAAGGGCTGGCTCTTTCACTCCAGTGGCCGGTCGGTGGAGGGCTTAAAAGCGGGTCCCCGGGTTCGGCCGGTGAGCCGGGTCTTTGGGTGGCTCCAGGTGAGCCGGGTTTTTGAGGTTGTTGAGTTGTTGTTAGGGTTTGGTGGTGGAAGCTCCTGAGGTGTGGTGGTGATGCTGCTGGGGTCTGGTGGTGCAGCTAGAGGGGTCTGGTGGTGGAAGCTCCTGGGGTCTGGTGATGGAAGCTCCTGGGGTGTGGTGGTGGAAGCTCCTGGGTTCTGGTGGTGATGCTGCTGGGGTCTGGTGCTGATGCTGCTGGGGTCTGGTGGTGGAAGCTCCTGGGGTCTGGTGGTGGAAGCTCCTGAGGTCTGGTGGTGGAAGCTCCTGGGGTCTGGTGGTGGAAGCTCCTGGGGTCTGGTGGTGGAAGCTCCTGGGGTCTGGTGGTGGAAGCTCCTGGGGTCTGGTGCTGATGCTGCTGGGGTCCGGTGGTGGAGCTAGTGGGGTCTGGTGTTGGAAGCTCCTGGGGTCTGGTGGTGGAGCTAGTAGGGTCTGGTGGTGGATGGGGTCTGGTGGTGATGCTGCTGGGGTCTGGTGGTGGAGCTAGTGGGGTCTTGTGGTGGATGGGGTCTGGTGGTAATGCTGCTGGGGTCTGGTGGTGGAGCTAGTAGGGTCTGGTGGTGGATGGGGTCTGGTGGTAATGCTGCTGGGGTCTGGTGGTGGAGCTAGTCGGGTCTGGTGGTGATGCTGCTGGGGTCTGGTGGAAGCTCCTGGGGTCTGGTGGTGGAAGCTCCTGAGGTCTGGTGGTGGAAGCTCCTGGGGTCTGGTGGTGATGCTGCTGGGGTATGGTGGTGGAGCTAGTGGGGTCTGGTGTTGGAAGCTCCTGGGGTCTGGTGATGGAGCTAGTGGGGTCTGGTGTTAATGCTGCTGGGGTTTGGTGGTGGAGCTAGTGACTTACATGTTTTGAAAAAGGCGGGCATGACGAAAAGATCCTGTAAAAAATCTCTGTAATATGTTTCTTTTTTTCCTGTAAAGTTGGACATTTGAAAGATTAGGTAAATGGGGAATGACTGGCTTTTAATCAGTTGTGGAACTGCAACGAAATTCATTTCTGCATAAGACCCAATGCGAGAAAGAGATGGTCGACCTTCCTGTGCCGAGCACCAAGAAGAGGATTAGAGGGGTTTTCCAAGTCCAAATAATATTATTGCAGTAATACATGTTTCCGCCCAGTTTCGAACAGGGGACCTTTCGCGTGTTAGGCGAACGTGATAACCACTACACTACGAAAACTTGCATGCTTTGAAAATGGCGGGCGTAACGAAAAAAAAATCCTATCTTCAAATCATTCATGTTAGAAATAAATGTGTGATTTCATATAAGTTGTCCTGGTGCGGTAAAATTAAAAATCATCCATCGGTATTACCATGCTGGGTAGAAAATACAAAATGTACCACAAGGGAAGCCAACTGATTACTTTTGAAAGACAGTACTGGATATGATTAATAACTGCAAATTAGGCAGTCGTCTTGCACATTCAAACATTACTCGTTGTTGGCAGGATTCCAACCTGCGCGGGGAATCCCCAATGGATTTCTAGTCCATCGCCTTAACCACTCGGCCACAACAACCTGTCAGCTGTGTGTATGTGTGTGTGTGTGTGTGTGAATCTTCAGAAATAGACAATTTAGAGTCTTTATTTTAAAATGGTTGGTTTTACTTTATTTTAAAATGGTTGGTTTTACTTTATTAGGTTGAGACATATTTTCATCCTCATTTTGATTAAATGCATTTTCATCAACAGCATTTTCATCAACAGTCAGCATCAACAGCCAGTATGTTCATAGTTCATAGATCATACATCCACTTTCTTGTTTCCAAAAAGCTCTGGACAGATTTCAGTTAATCTCTCACATCTCATGTATGAGAGGATCTCTTAAGTAGCAGAGGATGGTTTCGATCCATCGACCTCTGGGTTATGGGCCCAGCACGCTTCCGCTGCGCCACTCTGCTGTATAACCAGGATGTCACTCCGCCACACAGTGGGGGGGAGGGGGGTAGGGGACTTAAAAGCGGGTCCCCTGGTTCGGACGGTGAGCCGGGTCTCTGGGTGGCTCCAGGTGAGCCGGGTTGTTGAGGTTGTTGAGTTGTTGTTGGGGTCTGGTGGTGGAAGCTCCTGAGGTGTGGTGGTGATGCTGCTGGGGTCTGGTGGTGCAGCTAGTGGGGTCTGGTGGTGGAAGCTCCTGGGGTCTGGTGATGGAAGCTCCTGGGGTCAGGTGATGGAAGCTCCTTGGGTCTGGTGATGGAAATTCCTGGGGTCTGGTGGTGGAAGCTCCTGGGGTCTGGTGGTGATGCTGCTGGGGTCTGGTGGTGATGCTGCTGGGGTCTGGTGGTGGAGCTAGTGGTGTCTGGTGGTGGAAGCTCCTGAGGTGTGGTGGTGATGCTGCTGTCGTCTGGTGGTGGAGCTAGTGGTGTCTGGTGGTGGAAGCTCCTGGGGTCAAAGTCCAGAGTGCTAACCATTACACCATGGAACCCTGTTCAGCTTTTATTGTGTTTTTATTGTGGTCCTGAAACCAGAACATGAGTAAAAAACAATATGCGCTTGAGCATCTGACAGAGTGCTGTCCATGGTGCTAGGAGCGTCTGGGTGTTTATGGTACCAGGGCCCTGGTCCTCCAGGCCCAAGGGCTGGCTCTTTCACTCCAGTGGCCGGTCGGTGGGGGGCTTAAAAGCGGGTCCCCGGGTTCGGACGGTGAGCCGGGTCTTTGGGTGGCTCCAGGTGAGCCGGGTTTTTGAGGTTGTTGAGTTGTTGTTAGGGTTTGGTGGTGGAAGCTCCTGAGGTGTGGTGGGGATGCTGCTGGGGTCTGGTGGTGCAGCTAGAGGGGTCTGGTGGTGGAAGCTCCTGGGGTCTGGTGATGGAAGCTCCTGGGGTGTGGTGGTTGAAGCTCCTGGGTTCTGGTGGTGATGCTGCTGGGGTCTGGTGCTGATGCTGCTGGGGTCTGGTGGTGGAAGCTCCTGAGGTCTGGTGGTGGAAGCTCCTGGGGTCTGGTGGTGGAAGCTCCTGGGGTCTGGTGGTGGAAGCTCCTGGGGTCTGGTGGTGGAAGCTCCTGGGGTCTGGTGCTGATGCTGCTGGGGTCCGGTGGTGGAGCTAGTGGGGTCTGGTGTTGGAAGCTCCTGGGGTCTGGTGGTGGAGCTAGTAGGGTCTGGTGGTGGATGGGGTCTGGTGGTGATGCTGCTGGGGTCTGGTGGTGGAGCTAGTGGGGTCTTGTGGTGGATGGGGTCTGGTGGTAATGCTGCTGGGGTCTGGTGGTGGAGCTAGTAGGGTCTGGTGGTGGATGGGGTCTGGTGGTAATGCTGCTGGGGTCTGGTGGTGGAGCTAGTGGGGTCTGGTGGTGATGCTGCTGCGGTCTGGTGGAAGCTCCTGGGGTCTGGTGGTGGAAGCTCCTGAGGTCTGGTGGTGGAAGCTCCTGGGGTCTGGTGGTGGAAGCTCCTGGGGTCTGGTGGTGGAAGCTCCTGGGGTCTGGTGGTGATGCTGCTGGGGTCTGGTGGAAGCTCCTGGGGTCTGGTGGTGGAAGCTCCTGAGGTCTGGTGGTGGAAGCTCCTGGGGTCTGGTGGTGGAAGCTCCTGAGGTCTGGTGGTGGAAGCTCCTGGGGTCTGGTGGTGGAAGCTCCTGGGGTCTGGTGGTGATGCTGCTGGGGTATGGTGGTGGAGCTAGTGGGGTCTGGTGTTGGAAGCTCCTGGGGTCTGGTGGTGGAGCTAGTGGGGTCTGGTGTTAATGCTGCTGGGGTTTGGTGGTGGAGCTAGTGACTTACATGTTTTGAAAAAGGCGGGCATGACGAAAAGATCCTGTAAAAAATCTCTGTAATATGTTTCTTTTTTTCCTGTAAAGTTGGACATTTGAAAGATTAGGTAAATGGGGAATGACTGGCTTTTAATCAGTTGTGGAACTGCAACGAAATTCATTTCTGCATAAGACCCAATGCGAGAAAGAGATGGTCGACCTTCCTGTGCCGAGCACCAAGAAGAGGATTAGAGGGGTTTTACAAGTCCAAATAATATTATTGCAGTAATACATGTTTGCCCCCAGTTTCGAACAGGGGACCTTTCGCGTGTTAGGCAAACTTGATAACCACTACACTACAGAAACTTGCATGCTTTGAAAATGGCGGGCGTAATGAAAAAAAAATCCTATCTTCAAATCATTCATGTTAGAAATAAATGTGTGATTTCATATAAGTTGTCCTGGTGCGGTAAAATTAAAAATCATCCATCGGTATTACCATGCTGGGTAGAAAATACAAAATGTACCACAAGGGAAGCCAACTGATTACTTTTGAAAGACAGTACTGGATATGATTAATAACTGCAAATTAGGCTGTCATCTTGCACATTCAAACATTACTCGTTGTTGGCGGGATTCGAACCTGCGCGGGGAATCCCCAATGGATTTCTAGTCCATCGCCTTAACCACTCGGCCACAACAACCTGTCAGCTGTGTGTATGTGTGTGTGTGTGTGTGTGTGTGTGTGTGTGTGTGAATCTTCAGAAATAGACAATTTAGAGTCTTTATTTTAAAATGGTTGGTTTTACTTTATTTTAAAATGGTTGGTTTTACTTTATTAGGTTGAGACATATTTTCATCCTCATTTTGATTAAATGCATTTTCATCAACAGTCGGTGCAGTATGTTCATAGATCATACATCCACTTTCTTGTTTCCAAAAAGCTCTGGATAGATTTCAGTTAATCTCTCACATCTCATGTATGAGAGGATCTCTTAAGTAGCAGAGGATGGTTTCGATCCATCGACCTCTGGGTTATGGGGCCAGCACGCTTCCGCTGCGCCACTCTGCTGTATAACCAGGATGTGACTCCGCCACACAGTGGGGGGGAGGGGGGTAGGGCTCTTAAAAGCGGGTCCCCTGGTTCGGACGGTGAGCCGGGTCTCTGGGTGGCTCCAGGTGAGCCGGGTTGTTGAGGTTGTTGAGTTGTTGTTGGGGTCTGGTGGTGGAAGCTCCTGAGGTGTGGTGGTGATGCTGCTGGGGTCTGGTGGTGCAGCTAGTGGGGTCTGGTGGTGGAAGCTCCTGGGGTCTGGTGATGGAAGCTCCTGGGGTCAGGTGATGGAAGCTCCTTGGGTCTGGTGATGGAAATTCCTGGGGTCTGGTGGTGGAAGCTCCTGGGGTCTGGTGGTGATGCTCCTGGGGTCTGGTGGTGATGCTGCTGGGGTCTGGTGGTGGAGCTAGTGGTGTCTGGTGGTGGAAGCTCCTGAGGTGTGGTGGTGATGCTGCTGTCGTCTGGTGGTGGAGCTAGTGGTGTCTGGTGGTGGAAGCTCCTGGGATCAAAGTCCAGAGTGCTAACCATTACACCATGGAACCCTGTTCAGCTTTTATTGTGTTTTTATTGTGGTCCTGAAACCAGAACATGAGTAAAAAACAATATGCGCTTGAGCATCTGACAGAGTGCTGTCCATGGTGCTAGGAGCGTCTGGGTGTTTATGGTACCAGGGCCCTGGTCCTCCAGGCCCAAGGGCTGGCTCTTTCACTCCAGTGGCTGGTCGGTGGGGGGCTTAAAAGCGGGTCCCCGGGTTCGGACGGTGAGCCGGGTCTTTGGGTGGCTCCAGGTGAGCCGGGTTTTTGAGGTTGTTGAGTTGTTGTTAGGGTTTGGTGGTGGAAGCTCCTGAGGTGTGGTGGTGATGCTGCTGGGGTCTGGTGGTGCAGCTAGAGGGGTCTGGTGGTGGAAGCTCCTGGGGTCTGGTGATGGAAGCTCCTGGGGTGTGGTGGTGGAAGCTCCTGGGTTCTGGTGGTGATGCTGCTGGGGTCTGGTGCTGATGCTGCTGGGGTCTGGTGGTGGAAGCTCCTGGGGTCTGGTGGTGGAAGCTCCTGAGGTCTGGTGGTGGAAGCTCCTGGGGTCTGGTGGTGATGCTGCTGGGGTCTGGTGCTGATGCTGCTGGGGTCTGGTGGTGGAAGCTCCTGGGGTCTGGTGGTGGAAGCTCCTGGGGTCTGGTGGTGGAA
>NW_026906196.1:180000-217500 GCF_033807715.1 Cololabis saira | reverse complement strand
AACCAGGATGTGACTCCGCCTCACAGTGGGGGGGAGGGGGGTAGGGGACTTAAAAGCGGGTCCCCTGGTTCGGACGGTGAGCCGGGTCTCTGGGTGGCTCCAGGTGAGCCGGGTTGTTGAGGTTGTTGAGTTGTTGTTGGGGTCTGGTGGTGGAAGCTCCTGAGGTGTGGTGGTGATGCTGCTGGGGTCTGGTGGTGCAGCTAGTGGGGTCTGGTGGTGGAAGCTCCTGGGGTCTGGTGATGGAAGCTCCTGGGGTCAGGTGATGGAAGCTCCTTGGGTCTGGTGATGGAAATTCCTGGGGTCTGGTGGTGGAAGCTCCTGGGGTCTGGTGGTGATGCTGCTGGGGTCTGGTGATGATGCTGCTGGGGTCTGGTGGTGGAGCTAGTGGTGTCTGGTGGTGGAAGCTCCTGAGGTGTGGTGGTGATGCTGCTGTCGTCTGGTGGTGGAGCTAGTGGTGTCTGGTGGTGGAAGCTCCTGGGGTCAAAGTCCAGAGTGCTAACCATTACACCATGGAACCCTGTTCAGCTTTTATTGTGTTTTTATTGTGGTCCTGAAACCAGAACATGAGTAAAAAACAATATGCGCTTGAGCATCTGACAGAGTGCTGTCCATGGTGCTAGGAGCGTCTGGGTGTTTATGGTACCAGGGCCCTGGTCCTCCAGGCCCAAGGGCTGGCTCTTTCACTCCAGTGGCCGGTCGGTGGGGGGCTTAAAAGCGGGTCCCCGGGTTCGGCCGGTGAGCCGGGTCTTTGGGTGGCTCCAGGTGAGCCGGGTTTTTGAGGTTGTTGAGTTGTTGTTAGGGTTTGGTGGTGGAAGCTCCTGAGGTGTGGTGGTGATGCTGCTGGGGTCTGGTGGTGCAGCTAGAGGGGTCTGGTGGTGGAAGCTCCTGGGGTCTGGTGATGGAAGCTCCTGGGGTGTGGTGGTGGAAGCTCCTGGGTTCTGGTGGTGATGCTGCTGGGGTCTGGTGCTGATGCTGCTGGGGTCTGGTGGTGGAAGCTCCTGGGGTCTGGTGGTGGAAGCTCCTGAGGTCTGGTGGTGGAAGCTCCTGGGGTCTGGTGGTGGAAGCTCCTGGGGTCTGGTGGTGGAAGCTCCTGGGGTCTGGTGGTGGAAGCTCCTGGGGTCTGGTGCTGATGCTGCTGGGGTCCGGTGGTGGAGCTAGTGGGGTCTGGTGTTGGAAGCTCCTGGGGTCTGGTGGTGGAGCTAGTAGGGTCTGGTGGTGGATGGGGTCTGGTGGTGATGCTGCTGGGGTCTGGTGGTGGAGCTAGTGGGGTCTTGTGGTGGATGGGGTCTGGTGGTAATGCTGCTGGGGTCTGGTGGTGGAGCTAGTAGGGTCTGGTGGTGGATGGGGTCTGGTGGTAATGCTGCTGGGGTCTGGTGGTGGAGCTAGTCGGGTCTGGTGGTGATGCTGCTGGGGTCTGGTGGAAGCTCCTGAGGTCTGGTGGTGGAAGCTCCTGGGGTCTGGTGGTGGAAGCTCCTGGGGTCTGGTGGTGATGCTGCTGGGGTATGGTGGTGGAGCTAGTGAGGTCTGGTGTTGGAAGCTCCTGGGGTCTGGTGGTGGAGCTAGTGGGGTCTGGTGTTAATGCTGCTGGGGTTTGGTGGTGGAGCTAGTGACTTACATGTTTTGAAAAAGGCGGGCATGACGAAAAGATCCTGTAAAAAATCTCTGTAATATGTTTCTTTTTTTCCTGTAAAGTTGGACATTTGAAAGGTAGGTAAATGAGGAATGACTGGCTTTTAATCAGTTGTGGAACTGCAACGAAATTCATTTCTGCATAAGACCCAATGCGAGAAAGAGATGGTCGACCTTCCTGTGCCGAGCACCAAGAAGAGGATTAGAGGGGTTTTCCAAGTCCAAATAATATTATTGCAGTAATACATGTTTCCGCCCAGTTTCGAACAGGGGACCTTTCGCGTGTTAGGCGAACGTGATAACCACTACACTACGGAAACTTGCATGCTTTGAAAATGGCGGGCGTAACGAAAAAAAAATCCTATCTTCAAATCATTCATGTTAGAAATAAATGTGTGATTTCATATAAGTTGTCCTGGTGCGGTAAAATTAAAAATCATCCATCGGTATTACCATGCTGGGTAGAAAATACAAAATGTACCACAAGGGAAGCCAACTGATTACTTTTGAAAGACAGTACTGGATATGATTAATAACTGCAAATTAGGCAGTCGTCTTGCACATTCAAACATTACTCATTGTTGGCAGGATTCCAACCTGCGCGGGGAATCCCCAATGGATTTCTAGTCCATCGCCTTAACCACTCGGCCACAACAACCTGTCAGCTGTGTGTATGTGTGTGTGTGTGTGTGTGTGTGTGTGTGTGTGTGTGTGTGTGTGTGTGTGTGTGTGTGTGTGTGTGTGAATCTTCAGAAATAGACAATTTAGAGTCTTTATTTTAAAATGGTTGGTTTTACTTTATTTTAAAATGGTTGGTTTTACTTTATTAGGTTGAGACATATTTTCATCCTCATTTTGATTAAATGCATTTTCATCAACAGTCAGTGCAGTATGTTCATAGATCATACATCCACTTTCTTGTTTCCAAAAAGCTCTGGATAGATTTCAGTTAATCTCTCACATCTCATGTATGAGAGGATCTCTTAAGTAGCAGAGGATGGTTTCGATCCATCGACCTCTGGGTTATGGGCCCAGCACGCTTCCGCTGCGCCACTCTGCTGTATAACCAGGATGTGACTCCGCCACACAGTGGGGGGGAGGGGGGGAGGGGACTTAAAAGCGGGTCCCCTGGTTCGGACGGTGAGCCGGGTCTCTGGGTGGCTCCAGGTGAGCTGGGTTGTTGAGGTTGTTGAGTTGTTGTCAGGGTCTGGTGGTGGAAGCTCCTGAGGTGTGGTGGTGATGCTGCTGGGGTCTGATGGTGCAGCTAGTGGGGTCTGGTGGTGGAAGCTCCTGGGGTCTGGTGATGGAAGCTCCTGGGGTCAGGTGATGGAAGCTCCTTGGGTCTGGTGATGGAAATTCCTGGGGTCTGGTGGTGGAAGCTCCTGGGGTCTGGTGGTGATGCTGCTGGGGTCTGGTGGTGATGCTGCTGGGGTCTGGTGGTGGAGCTAGTGGTGTCTGGTGGTGGAAGCTCCTGAGGTGTGGTGGTGATGCTGCTGTCGTCTGGTGGTGGAGCTAGTGGTGTCTGGTGGTGGAAGCTCCTGGGGTCAAAGTCCAGAGTGCTAACCATTACACCATGGAACCCTGTTCAGCTTTTATTGTGTTTTTATTGTGGTCCTGAAACCAGAACATGAGTAAAAAACAATATGCGCTTGAGCATCTGACAGAGTGCTGTCCATGGTGCTAGGAGCGTCTGGGTGTTTATGGTACCAGGGCCCTGGTCCTCCAGGCCCAAGGGCTGGCTCTTTCACTCCAGTGGCCGGTCGGTGGGGGGCTTAAAAGCGGGTCCCCGGGTTCGGACGGTGAGCCGGGTCTTTGGGTGGCTCCAGGTGAGCCGGGTTTTTGAGGTTGTTGAGTTGTTGTTAGGGTTTGGTGGTGGAAGCTCCTGAGGTGTGGTGGGGATGCTGCTGGGGTCTGGTGGTGCAGCTAGAGGGGTCTGGTGGTGGAAGCTCCTGGGGTCTGGTGATGGAAGCTCCTGGGGTGTGGTGGTGGAAGCTCCTGGGTTCTGGTGGTGATGCTGCTGGGGTCTGGTGCTGATGCTGCTGGGGTCTGGTGGTGGAAGCTCCTGGGGTCTGGTGGTGGAAGCTCCTGAGGTCTGGTGGTGGAAGCTCCTGGGGTCTGGTGGTGGAAGCTCCTGGGGTCTGGTGGTGGAAGCTCCTGGGGTCTGGTGGTGGAAGCTCCTGGGGTCTGGTGCTGATGCTGCTGGGGTCTGGTGGTGGAGCTAGTGGGGTCTGGTGTTGGAAGCTCCTGGGGTCTGGTGGTGGAGCTAGTAGGGTCTGGTGGTGGATGGGGTCTGGTGGTGATGCTGCTGGGGTCTGGTGGTGGAGCTAGTGGGGTCTTGTGGTGGATGGGGTCTGGTGGTAATGCTGCTGGGGTCTGGTGGTGGAGCTAGTAGGGTCTGGTGGTGGATGGGGTCTGGTGGTAATGCTGCTGGGGTCTGGTGGTGGAGCTAGTGGGGTCTGGTGGTGATGCTGCTGGGGTCTGGTGGAAGCTCCTGGGGTCTGGTGGTGGAAGCTCCTGAGGTCTGGTGGTGGAAGCTCCTGGGGTCTGGTGGTGGAAGCTCCTGGGGTCTGGTGGTGGAAGCTCCTGGGGTCTGGTGGTGATGCTGCTGGGGTCTGGTGGAAGCTCCTGGGGTCTGGTGGTGGAAGCTCCTGAGGTCTGGTGGTGGAAGCTCCTGGGGTCTGGTGGTGGAAGCTCCTGGGGTCTGGTGGTGATGCTGCTGGGGTATGGTGGTGGAGCTAGTGGGGTCTGGTGTTGGAAGCTCCTGGGGTCTGGTGGTGGAGCTAGTGGGGTCTGGTGTTAATGCTGCTGGGGTTTGGTGGTGGAGCTAGTGACTTACATGTTTTGAAAAAGGCGGGCATGACGAAAAGATCCTGTAAAAAATCTCTGTAATATGTTTCTTTTTTTCCTGTAAAGTTGGACATTTGAAAGATTAGGTAAATGGGGAATGACTGGCTTTTAATCAGTTGTGGAACTGCAACGAAATTCATTTCTGCATAAGACCCAATGCGAGAAAGAGATGGTCGACCTTCCTGTGCCGAGCACCAAGAAGAGGATTAGAGGGGTTTTACAAGTCCAAATAATATTATTGCAGTAATACATGTTTGCCCCCAGTTTCGAACAGGGGACCTTTCGCGTGTTAGGCAAACTTCATAACCACTACACTACAGAAACTTGCATGCTTTGAAAATGGCGGGCGTAACGAAAAAAAAATCCTATCTTCAAATCATTCATGTTAGAAATAAATGTGTGATTTCATATAAGTTGTCCTGGTGCGGTAAAATTAAAAATCATCCATCGGTATTACCATGCTGGGTAGAAAATACAAAATGTACCACAAGGGAAGCCAACTGATTACTTTTGAAAGACAGTACTGGATATGATTAATAACTGCAAATTAGGCTGTCGTCTTGCACATTCAAACATTACTCGTTGTTGGCGGGATTCGAACCTGCGCGGGGAATCCCCAATGGATTTCTAGTCCATCGCCTTAACCACTCGGCCACAACAACCTGTCAGCTATGTGTATGTGTGTGTGTGTGAATCTTCAGAAATAGACAATTTAGAGTCTTTATTTTAAAATGGTTGGTTTTACTTTATTTTAAAATGGTTGGTTTTACTTTATTAGGTTGAGACATATTTTCATCCTCATTTTGATTAAATGCATTTTCATCAACAGTCAGTGCAGTATGTTCATAGATCATACATCCACTTTCTTGTTTCCAAAAAGCTCTGGATAGATTTCAGTTAATCTCTCACATCTCATGTATGAGAGGATCTCTTAAGTAGCAGAGGATGGTTTCGATCCATCGACCTCTGGGTTATGGGCCCAGCACGCTTCCGCTGCGCCACTCTGCTGTATAACCAGGATGTGACTCCGCCACACAGTGGGGGGGAGGGGGGTAGGGCTCTTAAAAGCGGGTCCCCTGGTTCGGACGGTGAGCCGGGTCTCTGGGTGGCTCCAGGTGAGCCGGGTTGTTGAGGTTGTTGAGTTGTTGTTGGGGTCTGGTGGTGGAAGCTCCTGAGGTGTGGTGGTGATGCTGCTGGGGTCTGGTGGTGCAGCTAGTGGGGTCTGGTGGTGGAAGCTCCTGGGGTCTGGTGATGGAAGCTCCTGGGGTCAGGTGATGGAAGCTCCTTGGGTCTGGTGATGGAAATTCCTGGGGTCTGGTGGTGGAAGCTCCTGAGGTGTGGTGGTGATGCTGCTGTCGTCTGGTGGTGGAGCTAGTGGTGTCTGGTGGTGGAAGCTCCTGGGGTCAACGTCCAGAGTGCTAACCATTACACCATGGAACCCTGTTCAGCTTTTATTGTGTTTTTATTGTGGTCCTGAAACCAGAACATGAGTAAAAAACAATATGCGCTTGAGCATCTGACAGAGTGCTGTCCATGGTGCTAGGAGCGTCTGGGTGTTTATGGTACCAGGGCCCTGGTCCTCCAGGCCCAAGGGCTGGCTCTTTCACTCCAGTGGCCGGTCGGTGGGGGGCTTAAAAGCGGGTCCCCGGGTTCGGACGGTGAGCCGGGTCTTTGGGTGGCTCCAGGTGAGCCGGGTTTTTGAGGTTGTTGAGTTGTTGTTAGGGTTTGGTGGTGGAAGCTTCTGAGGTGTGGTGGGGATGCTGCTGGGGTCTGGTGGTGCAGCTAGAGGGGTCTGGTGGTGGAAGCTCCTGGGGTCTGGTGATGGAAGCTCCTGGGGTGTGGTGGTGGAAGCTCCTGGGTTCTGGTGGTGATGCTGCTGGGGTCTGGTGCTGATGCTGCTGGGGTCTGGTGGTGGAAGCTCCTGGGGTCTGGTGGTGGAAGCTCCTGAGGTCTGGTGGTGGAAGCTCCTGGGGTCTGGTGGTGGAAGCTCCTGGGGTCTGGTGCTGATGCTGCTGGGGTCCGGTGGTGGAGCTAGTGGGGTCTGGTGTTGGAAGCTCCTGGGGTCTGGTGGTGGAGCTAGTAGGGTCTGGTGGTGGATGGGGTCTGGTGGTAATGCTGCTGGGGTCTGGTGGTGGAGCTAGTAGGGTCTGGTGGTGGATGGGGTCTGGTGGTAATGCTGCTGGGGTCTGGTGGTGGAGCTAGTGGGGTCTGGTGGTGATGCTGCTGGGGTCTGGTGGAAGCTCCTGGGGTCTGGTGGTGGAAGCTCCTGAGGTCTGGTGGTGGAAGCTCCTGGGGTCTGGTGGTGGAAGCTCCTGGGGTCTGGTGGTGGAAGCTCCTGGGGTCTGGTGGTGATGCTGCTGGGGTCTGGTGGAAGCTCCTGGGGTCTGGTGGTGGAAGCTCCTGAGGTCTGGTGGTGGAAGCTCCTGGGGTCTGGTGGTGGAAGCTCCTGGGGTCTGGTGGTGATGCTGCTGGGGTATGGTGGTGGAGCTAGTGGGGTCTGGTGTTGGAAGCTCCTGGGGTCTGGTGGTGGAGCTAGTGGGGTCTGGTGTTAATGCTGCTGGGGTTTGGTGGTGGAGCTAGTGACTTACATGTTTTGAAAAAGGCGGGCATGACGAAAAGATCCTGTAAAAAATCTCTGTAATATGTTTCTTTTTTTCCTGTAAAGTTGGACATTTGAAAGATTAGGTAAATGGGGAATGACTGGCTTTTAATCAGTTGTGGAACTGCAACGAAATTCATTTCTGCATAAGACCCAATGCGAGAAAGAGATGGTCGACCTTCCTGTGCCGAGCACCAAGAAGAGGATTAGAGGGGTTTTACAAGTCCAAATAATATTATTGCAGTAATACATGTTTGCCCCCAGTTTCGAACAGGAGACCTTTCGCGTGTTAGGCAAACTTCATAACCACTACACTACAGAAACTTGCATGCTTTGAAAATGGCGGGCGTAACGAAAAAAAAATCCTATCTTCAAATCATTCATGTTAGAAATAAATGTGTGATTTCATATAAGTTGTCCTGGTGCGGTAAAATTAAAAATCATCCATCGGTATTACCATGCTGGGTAGAAAATACAAAATGTACCACAAGGGAAGCCAACTGATTACTTTTGAAAGACAGTACTGGATATGATTAATAACTGCAAATTAGGCTGTCGTCTTGCACATTCAAACATTACTCGTTGTTGGCGGGATTCGAACCTGCGCGGGGAATCCCCAATGGATTTCTAGTCCATCGCCTTAACCACTCGGCCACAACAACCTGTTAGCTATGTGTATGTGTGTGTGTGTGTGTGTGTGTGTGTGTGTGTGTGTGTGTGGGTGAATCTTCAGAAATAGACAATTTAGAGTCTTTATTTTAAAATGGTTGGTTTTACTTTATTTTAAAATGGTTGGTTTTACTTTATTAGGTTGAGACATATTTTCATCCTCATTTTGATTAAATGCATTTTCATCAACAGTCAGTGCAGTATGTTCATAGATCATACATCCACTTTCTTGTTTCCAAAAAGCTCTGGATAGATTTCAGTTAATCTCTCACATCTCATGTATGAGAGGATCTCTTAAGTAGCAGAGGATGGTTTCGATCCATCGACCTCTGGGTTATGGGCCCAGCACGCTTCCGCTGCGCCACTCTGCTGTATAACCAGGATGTGACTCCGCCACACAGTGGGGGGGAGGGGGGGAGGGGACTTAAAAGCGGGTCCCCTGGTTCGGACGGTGAGCCGGGTCTCTGGGTGGCTCCAGGTGAGCCGGGTTGTTGAGGTTGTTGAGTTGTTGTCAGGGTCTGGTGGTGGAAGCTCCTGAGGTGTGGTGGTGATGCTGCTGGGGTCTGATGGTGCAGCTAGTGGGGTCTGGTGGTGGAAGCTCCTGGGGTCTGGTGATGGAAGCTCCTGGGGTCAGGTGATGGAAGCTCCTTGGATCTGGTGATGGAAATTCCTGGGGTCTGGTGGTGGAAGCTCCTGAGGTCTGGTGGTGGAAGCTCCTGGGGTCTGGTGGTGGAAGCTCCTGGGGTCTGGTGGTGGAAGCTCCTGGGGTCTGGTGGTGGAAGCTCCTGGGGTCTGGTGCTGATGCTGCTGGGGTCTGGTGGTGGAGCTAGTGGGGTCTGGTGTTGGAAGCTCCTGGGGTCTGGTGGTGGAGCTAGTAGGGTCTGGTGGTGGATGGGGTCTGGTGGTGATGCTGCTGGGGTCTGGTGGTGGAGCTAGTAGGGTCTGGTGGTGGATGGGGTCTGGTGGTAATGCTGCTGGGGTCTGGTGGTGGAGCTAGTGGGGTCTGGTGGTGATGCTGCTGGGGTCTGGTGGAAGCTCCTGGGGTCTGGTGGTGGAAGCTCCTGAGGTCTGGTGGTGGAAGCTCCTGGGGTCTGGTGGTGGAAGCTCCTGGGGTCTGGTGGTGGAAGCTCCTGGGGTCTGGTGGTGATGCTGCTGGGGTCTGGTGGAAGCTCCTGGGGTCTGGTGGTGGAAGCTCCTGAGGTCTGGTGGTGGAAGCTCCTGGGGTCTGGTGGTGGAAGCTCCTGGGGTCTGGTGGTGATGCTGCTGGGGTATGGTGGTGGAGCTAGTGGGGTCTGGTGTTGGAAGCTCCTGGGGTCTGGTGGTGGAGCTAGTGGGGTCTGGTGTTAATGCTGCTGGGGTTTGGTGGTGGAGCTAGTGACTTACATGTTTTGAAAAAGGCGGGCATGACGAAAAGATCCTGTAAAAAATCTCTGTAATATGTTTCTTTTTTTCCTGTAAAGTTGGACATTTGAAAGATTAGGTAAATGGGGAATGACTGGCTTTTAATCAGTTGTGGAACTGCAACGAAATTCATTTCTGCATAAGACCCAATGCGAGAAAGAGATGGTCGACCTTCCTGTGCCGAGCACCAAGAAGAGGATTAGAGGGGTTTTACAAGTCCAAATAATATTATTGCAGTAATACATGTTTGCCCCCAGTTTCGAACAGGGGACCTTTCGCGTGTTAGGCAAACTTCATAACCACTACACTACAGAAACTTGCATGCTTTGAAAATGGCGGGCGTAACGAAAAAAAAATCCTATCTTCAAATCATTCATGTTAGAAATAAATGTGTGATTTCATATAAGTTGTCCTGGTGCGGTAAAATTAAAAATCATCCATCGGTATTACCATGCTGGGTAGAAAATACAAAATGTACCACAAGGGAAGCCAACTGATTACTTTTGAAAGACAGTACTGGATATGATTAATAACTGCAAATTAGGCTGTCGTCTTGTACATTCAAACATTACTCGTTGTTGGCGGGATTCGAACCTGCGCGGGGAATCCCCAATGGATTTCTAGTCCATCGCCTTAACCACTCGGCCACAACAACCTGTCAGCTATGTGTATGTGTGTGTGTGTGAATCTTCAGAAATAGACAATTTAGAGTCTTTATTTTAAAATGGTTGGTTTTACTTTATTTTAAAATGGTTGGTTTTACTTTATTAGGTTGAGACATATTTTCATCCTCATTTTGATTAAATGCATTTTCATCAACAGTCAGTGCAGTATGTTCATAGATCATACATCCACTTTCTTGTTTCCAAAAAGCTCTGGATAGATTTCAGTTAATCTCTCACATCTCATGTATGAGAGGATCTCTTAAGTAGCAGAGGATGGTTTCGATCCATCGACCTCTGGGTTATGGGCCCAGCACGCTTCCGCTGCGCCACTCTGCTGTATAACCAGGATGTGACTCCGCCACACAGTGGGGGGGAGGGGGGTAGGGCTCTTAAAAGCGGGTCCCCTGGTTCGGACGGTGAGCCGGGTCTCTGGGTGGCTCCAGGTGAGCCGGGTTGTTGAGGTTGTTGAGTTGTTGTTGGGGTCTGGTGGTGGAAGCTCCTGAGGTGTGGTGGTGATGCTGCTGGGGTCTGGTGGTGCAGCTAGTGGGGTCTGGTGGTGGAAGCTCCTGGGGTCTGGTGATGGAAGCTCCTGGGGTCAGGTGATGGAAGCTCCTTGGGTCTGGTGATGGAAATTCCTGGGGTCTGGTGGTGGAAGCTCCTGAGGTGTGGTGGTGATGCTGCTGTCGTCTGGTGGTGGAGCTAGTGGTGTCTGGTGGTGGAAGCTCCTGGGGTCAACGTCCAGAGTGCTAACCATTACACCATGGAACCCTGTTCAGCTTTTATTGTGTTTTTATTGTGGTCCTGAAACCAGAACATGAGTAAAAAACAATATGCGCTTGAGCATCTGACAGAGTGCTGTCCATGGTGCTAGGAGCGTCTGGGTGTTTATGGTACCAGGGCCCTGGTCCTCCAGGCCCAAGGGCTGGCTCTTTCACTCCAGTGGCCGGTCGGTGGGGGGCTTAAAAGCGGGTCCCCGGGTTCGGACGGTGAGCCGGGTCTTTGGGTGGCTCCAGGTGAGCCGGGTTTTTGAGGTTGTTGAGTTGTTGTTAGGGTTTGGTGGTGGAAGCTTCTGAGGTGTGGTGGGGATGCTGCTGGGGTCTGGTGGTGCAGCTAGAGGGGTCTGGTGGTGGAAGCTCCTGGGGTCTGGTGATGGAAGCTCCTGGGGTGTGGTGGTGGAAGCTCCTGGGTTCTGGTGGTGATGCTGCTGGGGTCTGGTGCTGATGCTGCTGGGGTCTGGTGGTGGAAGCTCCTGGGGTCTGGTGGTGGAAGCTCCTGAGGTCTGGTGGTGGAAGCTCCTGGGGTCTGGTGGTGGAAGCTCCTGGGGTCTGGTGCTGATGCTGCTGGGGTCCGGTGGTGGAGCTAGTGGGGTCTGGTGTTGGAAGCTCCTGGGGTCTGGTGGTGGAGCTAGTAGGGTCTGGTGGTGGATGGGGTCTGGTGGTAATGCTGCTGGGGTCTGGTGGTGGAGCTAGTAGGGTCTGGTGGTGGATGGGGTCTGGTGGTAATGCTGCTGGGGTCTGGTGGTGGAGCTAGTGGGGTCTGGTGGTGATGCTGCTGGGGTCTGGTGGAAGCTCCTGGGGTCTGGTGGTGGAAGCTCCTGAGGTCTGGTGGTGGAAGCTCCTGGGGTCTGGTGGTGGAAGCTCCTGGGGTCTGGTGGTGGAAGCTCCTGGGGTCTGGTGGTGATGCTGCTGGGGTCTGGTGGAAGCTCCTGGGGTCTGGTGGTGGAAGCTCCTGAGGTCTGGTGGTGGAAGCTCCTGGGGTCTGGTGGTGGAAGCTCCTGGGGTCTGGTGGTGATGCTGCTGGGGTATGGTGGTGGAGCTAGTGGGGTCTGGTGTTGGAAGCTCCTGGGGTCTGGTGGTGGAGCTAGTGGGGTCTGGTGTTAATGCTGCTGGGGTTTGGTGGTGGAGCTAGTGACTTACATGTTTTGAAAAAGGCGGGCATGACGAAAAGATCCTGTAAAAAATCTCTGTAATATGTTTCTTTTTTTCCTGTAAAGTTGGACATTTGAAAGATTAGGTAAATGGGGAATGACTGGCTTTTAATCAGTTGTGGAACTGCAACGAAATTCATTTCTGCATAAGACCCAATGCGAGAAAGAGATGGTCGACCTTCCTGTGCCGAGCACCAAGAAGAGGATTAGAGGGGTTTTACAAGTCCAAATAATATTATTGCAGTAATACATGTTTGCCCCCAGTTTCGAACAGGAGACCTTTCGCGTGTTAGGCAAACTTCATAACCACTACACTACAGAAACTTGCATGCTTTGAAAATGGCGGGCGTAACGAAAAAAAAATCCTATCTTCAAATCATTCATGTTAGAAATAAATGTGTGATTTCATATAAGTTGTCCTGGTGCGGTAAAATTAAAAATCATCCATCGGTATTACCATGCTGGGTAGAAAATACAAAATGTACCACAAGGGAAGCCAACTGATTACTTTTGAAAGACAGTACTGGATATGATTAATAACTGCAAATTAGGCTGTCGTCTTGCACATTCAAACATTACTCGTTGTTGGCGGGATTCGAACCTGCGCGGGGAATCCCCAATGGATTTCTAGTCCATCGCCTTAACCACTCGGCCACAACAACCTGTTAGCTATGTGTATGTGTGTGTGTGTGTGTGTGTGTGTGTGTGTGTGTGTGTGTGTGGGTGAATCTTCAGAAATAGACAATTTAGAGTCTTTATTTTAAAATGGTTGGTTTTACTTTATTTTAAAATGGTTGGTTTTACTTTATTAGGTTGAGACATATTTTCATCCTCATTTTGATTAAATGCATTTTCATCAACAGTCAGTGCAGTATGTTCATAGATCATACATCCACTTTCTTGTTTCCAAAAAGCTCTGGATAGATTTCAGTTAATCTCTCACATCTCATGTATGAGAGGATCTCTTAAGTAGCAGAGGATGGTTTCGATCCATCGACCTCTGGGTTATGGGCCCAGCACGCTTCCGCTGCGCCACTCTGCTGTATAACCAGGATGTGACTCCGCCACACAGTGGGGGGGAGGGGGGGAGGGGACTTAAAAGCGGGTCCCCTGGTTCGGACGGTGAGCCGGGTCTCTGGGTGGCTCCAGGTGAGCCGGGTTGTTGAGGTTGTTGAGTTGTTGTCAGGGTCTGGTGGTGGAAGCTCCTGAGGTGTGGTGGTGATGCTGCTGGGGTCTGATGGTGCAGCTAGTGGGGTCTGGTGGTGGAAGCTCCTGGGGTCAACGTCCAGAGTGCTAACCATTACACCATGGAACCCTGTTCAGCTTTTATTGTGTTTTTATTGTGGTCCTGAAACCAGAACATGAGTAAAAAACAATATGCGCTTGAGCATCTGACAGAGTGCTGTCCATGGTGCTAGGAGCGTCTGGGTGTTTATGGTACCAGGGCCCTGGTCCTCCAGGCCCAAGGGCTGGCTCTTTCACTCCAGTGGCCGGTCGGTGGGGGGCTTAAAAGCGGGTCCCCGGGTTCGGACGGTGAGCCGGGTCTTTGGGTGGCTCCAGGTGAGCCGGGTTTTTGAGGTTGTTGAGTTGTTGTTAGGGTTTGGTGGTGGAAGCTTCTGAGGTGTGGTGGGGATGCTGCTGGGGTCTGGTGGTGCAGCTAGAGGGGTCTGGTGGTGGAAGCTCCTGGGGTCTGGTGATGGAAGCTCCTGGGGTGTGGTGGTGGAAGCTCCTGGGTTCTGGTGGTGATGCTGCTGGGGTCTGGTGCTGATGCTGCTGGGGTCTGGTGGTGGAAGCTCCTGGGGTCTGGTGGTGGAAGCTCCTGAGGTCTGGTGGTGGAAGCTCCTGGGGTCTGGTGGTGGAAGCTCCTGGGGTCTGGTGCTGATGCTGCTGGGGTCCGGTGGTGGAGCTAGTGGGGTCTGGTGTTGGAAGCTCCTGGGGTCTGGTGGTGGAGCTAGTAGGGTCTGGTGGTGGATGGGGTCTGGTGGTAATGCTGCTGGGGTCTGGTGGTGGAGCTAGTAGGGTCTGGTGGTGGATGGGGTCTGGTGGTAATGCTGCTGGGGTCTGGTGGTGGAGCTAGTGGGGTCTGGTGGTGATGCTGCTGGGGTCTGGTGGAAGCTCCTGGGGTCTGGTGGTGGAAGCTCCTGAGGTCTGGTGGTGGAAGCTCCTGGGGTCTGGTGGTGGAAGCTCCTGGGGTCTGGTGGTGGAAGCTCCTGGGGTCTGGTGGTGATGCTGCTGGGGTCTGGTGGAAGCTCCTGGGGTCTGGTGGTGGAAGCTCCTGAGGTCTGGTGGTGGAAGCTCCTGGGGTCTGGTGGTGGAAGCTCCTGGGGTCTGGTGGTGATGCTGCTGGGGTATGGTGGTGGAGCTAGTGGGGTCTGGTGTTGGAAGCTCCTGGGGTCTGGTGGTGGAGCTAGTGGGGTCTGGTGTTAATGCTGCTGGGGTTTGGTGGTGGAGCTAGTGACTTACATGTTTTGAAAAAGGCGGGCATGACGAAAAGATCCTGTAAAAAATCTCTGTAATATGTTTCTTTTTTTCCTGTAAAGTTGGACATTTGAAAGATTAGGTAAATGGGGAATGACTGGCTTTTAATCAGTTGTGGAACTGCAACGAAATTCATTTCTGCATAAGACCCAATGCGAGAAAGAGATGGTCGACCTTCCTGTGCCGAGCACCAAGAAGAGGATTAGAGGGGTTTTACAAGTCCAAATAATATTATTGCAGTAATACATGTTTGCCCCCAGTTTCGAACAGGAGACCTTTCGCGTGTTAGGCAAACTTCATAACCACTACACTACAGAAACTTGCATGCTTTGAAAATGGCGGGCGTAACGAAAAAAAAATCCTATCTTCAAATCATTCATGTTAGAAATAAATGTGTGATTTCATATAAGTTGTCCTGGTGCGGTAAAATTAAAAATCATCCATCGGTATTACCATGCTGGGTAGAAAATACAAAATGTACCACAAGGGAAGCCAACTGATTACTTTTGAAAGACAGTACTGGATATGATTAATAACTGCAAATTAGGCTGTCGTCTTGCACATTCAAACATTACTCGTTGTTGGCGGGATTCGAACCTGCGCGGGGAATCCCCAATGGATTTCTAGTCCATCGCCTTAACCACTCGGCCACAACAACCTGTTAGCTATGTGTATGTGTGTGTGTGTGTGTGTGTGTGTGTGTGTGTGTGTGTGTGGGTGAATCTTCAGAAATAGACAATTTAGAGTCTTTATTTTAAAATGGTTGGTTTTACTTTATTTTAAAATGGTTGGTTTTACTTTATTAGGTTGAGACATATTTTCATCCTCATTTTGATTAAATGCATTTTCATCAACAGTCAGTGCAGTATGTTCATAGATCATACATCCACTTTCTTGTTTCCAAAAAGCTCTGGATAGATTTCAGTTAATCTCTCACATCTCATGTATGAGAGGATCTCTTAAGTAGCAGAGGATGGTTTCGATCCATCGACCTCTGGGTTATGGGCCCAGCACGCTTCCGCTGCGCCACTCTGCTGTATAACCAGGATGTGACTCCGCCACACAGTGGGGGGGAGGGGGGGAGGGGACTTAAAAGCGGGTCCCCTGGTTCGGACGGTGAGCCGGGTCTCTGGGTGGCTCCAGGTGAGCCGGGTTGTTGAGGTTGTTGAGTTGTTGTCAGGGTCTGGTGGTGGAAGCTCCTGAGGTGTGGTGGTGATGCTGCTGGGGTCTGATGGTGCAGCTAGTGGGGTCTGGTGGTGGAAGCTCCTGGGGTCTGGTGATGGAAGCTCCTGGGGTCAGGTGATGGAAGCTCCTTGGATCTGGTGATGGAAATTCCTGGGGTCTGGTGGTGGAAGCTCCTGAGGTCTGGTGGTGGAAGCTCCTGGGGTCTGGTGGTGGAAGCTCCTGGGGTCTGGTGGTGGAAGCTCCTGGGGTCTGGTGGTGGAAGCTCCTGGGGTCTGGTGCTGATGCTGCTGGGGTCTGGTGGTGGAGCTAGTGGGGTCTGGTGTTGGAAGCTCCTGGGGTCTGGTGGTGGAGCTAGTAGGGTCTGGTGGTGGATGGGGTCTGGTGGTGATGCTGCTGGGGTCTGGTGGTGGAGCTAGTGGGGTCTTGTGGTGGATGGGGTCTGGTGGTAATGCTGCTGGGGTCTGGTGGTGGAGCTAGTAGGGTCTGGTGGTGGATGGGGTCTGGTGGTAATGCTGCTGGGGTCTGGTGGTGGAGCTAGTGGGGTCTGGTGGTGATGCTGCTGGGGTCTGGTGGAAGCTCCTGGGGTCTGGTGGTGGAAGCTCCTGAGGTCTGGTGGTGGAAGCTCCTGGGGTCTGGTGGTGGAAGCTCCTGGGGTCTGGTGGTGGAAGCTCCTGGGGTCTGGTGGTGATGCTGCTGGGGTCTGGTGGAAGCTCCTGGGGTCTGGTGGTGGAAGCTCCTGAGGTCTGGTGGTGGAAGCTCCTGGGGTCTGGTGGTGGAAGCTCCTGGGGTCTGGTGGTGATGCTGCTGGGGTATGGTGGTGGAGCTAGTGGGGTCTGGTGTTGGAAGCTCCTGGGGTCTGGTGGTGGAGCTAGTGGGGTCTGGTGTTAATGCTGCTGGTGTTTGGTGGTGGAGCTAGTGACTTACATGTTTTGAAAAAGGCGGGCATGACGAAAAGATCCTGTAAAAAATCTCTGTAATATGTTTCTTTTTTTCCTGTAAAGTTGGACATTTGAAAGATTAGGTAAATGGGGAATGACTGGCTTTTAATCAGTTGTGGAACTGCAACGAAATTCATTTCTGCATAAGACCCAATGCGAGAAAGAGATGGTCGACCTTCCTGTGCCGAGCACCAAGAAGAGGATTAGAGGGGTTTTACAAGTCCAAATAATATTATTGCAGTAATACATGTTTGCCCCCAGTTTCGAACAGGGGACCTTTCGCGTGTTAGGCAAACTTCATAACCACTACACTACAGAAACTTGCATGCTTTGAAAATGGCGGGCGTAACGAAAAAAAAATCCTATCTTCGAATCATTCATGTTAGAAATAAATGTGTGATTTCATATAAGTTGTCCTGGTGCGGTAAAATTAAAAATCATCCATCGGTATTACCATGCTGGGTAGAAAATACAAAACGTACCACAAGGGAAGCCAACTGATTACTTTTGAAAGACAGTACTGGATATGATTAATAACTGCAAATTAGGCAGTAGTCTTGCACATTCAAACATTACTCGTTGTTGGCAGGATTCGAACCTGCGCGGGGAATCCCCAATGGATTTCTAGTCCATCGCCTTAACCACTCGGCCACAACAACCTGTCAGCTGTGTGTATGTGTGTGTGTGTGTGTGTGTGTGTGTGTGTGAATCTTCAGAAATAGACAATTTAGAGTCTTTATTTTAAAATGGTTGGTTTTACTTTATTTTAAAATGGTTGGTTTTACTTTATTAGGTTGAGACATATTTTCATCCTCATTTTGATTAAATGCATTTTCATCAACAGTCAGTGCAGTATGTTCATAGATCATACATCCACTTTCTTGTTTCCAAAAAGCTCTGGATAGATTTCAGTTAATCTCTCACATCTCATGTATGAGAGGATCTCTTAAGTAGCAGAGGATGGTTTCCATCCATCGACCTCTGGGTTATGGGCCCAGCACGCTTCCGCTGCGCCACTCTGCTGTATAACCAGGATGTGACTCCGCCACACAGTGGGGGGGAGGGGGGTAGGGGACTTAAAAGCGGGTCCCCTGGTTCGGACGGTGAGCCGGGTCTCTGGGTGGCTCCAGGTGAGCCGGGTTGTTGAGGTTGTTGAGTTGTTGTTGGGGTCTGGTGGTGGAAGCTCCTGAGGTGTGGTGGTGATGCTGCTGGGGTCTGGTGGTGCAGCTAGTGGGGTCTGGTGGTGGAAGCTCCTGGGGTCTGGTGATGGAAGCTCCTGGGGTCAGGTGATGGAAGCTCCTTGGGTCTGGTGATGGAAATTCCTGGGGTCTGGTGGTGGAAGCTCCTGGGGTCTGGTGGTGATGCTGCTGGGGTCTGGTGATGATGCTGCTGGGGTCTGGTGGTGGAGCTAGTGGTGTCTGGTGGTGGAAGCTCCTGAGGTGTGGTGGTGATGCTGCTGTCGTCTGGTGGTGGAGCTAGTGGTGTCTGGTGGTGGAAGCTCCTGGGGTCAAAGTCCAGAGTGCTAACCATTACACCATGGAACCCTGTTCAGCTTTTATTGTGTTTTTATTGTGGTCCTGAAACCAGAACATGAGTAAAAAACAATATGCGCTTGAGCATCTGACAGAGTGCTGTCCATGGTGCTAGGAGCGTCTGGGTGTTTATGGTACCAGGGCCCTGGTCCTCCAGGCCCAAGGGCTGGCTCTTTCACTCCAGTGGCCGGTCGGTGGGGGGCTTAAAAGCGGGTCCCCGGGTTCGGACGGTGAGCCGGGTCTTTGGGTGGCTCCAGGTGAGCCGGGTTTTTGAGGTTGTTGAGTTGTTGTTAGGGTTTGGTGGTGGAAGCTCCTGAGGTGTGGTGGTGATGCTGCTGGGGTCTGGTGGTGCAGCTAGAGGGGTCTGGTTGTGGAAGCTCCTGGGGTCTGGTGATGGAAGCTCCTGGGGTGTGGTGGTGGAAGCTCCTGGGTTCTGGTGGTGATGCTGCTGGGGTCTGGTGCTGATGCTGCTGGGGTCTGGTGGTGGAAGCTCCTGGGGTCTGGTGGTGGAAGCTCCTGAGGTCTGGTGGTGGAAGCTCCTGGGGTCTGGTGGTGGAAGCTCCTGGGGTCTGGTGGTGGAAGCTCCTGGGGTCTGGTGGTGGAAGCTCCTGGGGTCTGGTGCTGATGCTGCTGGGGTCCGGTGGTGGAGCTAGTGGGGTCTGGTGTTGGAAGCTCCTGGGGTCTGGTGGTGGAGCTAGTAGGGTCTGGTGGTGGATGGTGTCTGGTGGTGATGCTGCTGGGGTCTGGTGGTGGAGCTAGTGGGGTCTTGTGGTGGATGGGGTCTGGTGGTAATGCTGCTGGGGTCTGGTGGTGGAGCTAGTAGGGTCTGGTGGTGGATGGGGTCTGGTGGTAATGCTGCTGGGGTCTGGTGGTGGAGCTAGTGGGGTCTGGTGGTGATGCTGCTGGGGTCTGGTGGAAGCTCCTGGGGTCTGGTGGTGGAAGCTCCTGAGGTCTGGTGGTGGAAGCTCCTGGGGACTGGTGGTGATGCTGCTGGGGTATGGTGGTGGAGCTAGTGGGGTCTGGTGTTGGAAGCTCCTGGGGTCTGGTGGTGGAGCTAGTGGGGTCTGGTGTTAATGCTGCTGGGGTTTGGTGGTGGAGCTAGTGACTTACATGTTTTGAAAAAGGCGGGCATGACGAAAAGATCCTGTAAAAAATCTCTGTAATATGTTTCTTTTTTTCCTGTAAAGTTGGACATTTGAAAGATTAGGTAAATGGGGAATGACTGGCTTTTAATCAGTTGTGGAACTGCAACGAAATTCATTTCTGCATAAGACCCAATGCGAGAAAGAGATGGTCGACCTTCCTGTGCCGAGCACCAAGAAGAGGATTAGAGGGGTTTTCCAAGTCCAAATAATATTATTGCAGTAATACATGTTTCCGCCCAGTTTCGAACAGGGGACCTTTCGCGTGTTAGGCGAACGTGATAACCACTACACTACGAAAACTTGCATGCTTTGAAAATGGCGGCGTAACGAAAAAAAAATCCTATCTTCAAATCATTCATGTTAGAAATAAATGTGTGATTTCATATAAGTTGTCCTGGTGCGGTAAAATTAAAAATCATCCATCGGTATTACCATGCTGGGTAGAAAATACAAAATGTACCACAAGGGAAGCCAACTGATTACTTTTGAAAGACAGTACTGGATATGATTAATAACTGCAAATTAGGCAGTCGTCTTGCACATTCAAACATTACTCATTGTTGGCAGGATTCGAACCTGCGCGGGGAATCCCCAATGGATTTCTAGTCCATCGCCTTAACCACTCGGCCACAACAACCTGTCAGCTGTGTGTATGTGTGTGTGTGTGTGTGTGAATCTTCAGAAATAGACAATTTAGAGTCTTTATTTTAAAATGGTTGGTTTTACTTTATTTTAAAATGGTTGGTTTTACTTTATTAGGTTGAGACATATGTTCATCCTCATTTTGATTAAATGCATTTTCATCAACAGCATTTTCATCAACAGTCAGCATCAACAGTCAGCATCAACAGCCAGTATGTTCATAGTTCATACATCCACTTTCTTGTTTCCAAAAAGCTCTGGATAGATTTCAGTTAATCTCTCACATCTCATGTATGAGAGGATCTCTTAAGTAGCAGAGGATGGTTTCGATCCATCGACCTCTGGGTTATGGGCCCAGCACGCTTCCGCTGCGCCACTCTGCTGTATAACCAGGATGTCACTCCGCCACACAGTGGGGGGGAGGGGGGTAGGGGACTTAAAAGCGGGTCCCCTGGTTCGGACGGTGAGCCGGGTCTCTGGGTGGCTCCAGGTGAGCCGGGTTGTTGAGGTTGTTGAGTTGTTGTTGGGGTCTGGTGGTGGAAGCTCCTGAGGTGTGGTGGTGATGCTGCTGGGGTCTGGTGGTGCAGCTAGTGGGGTCTGGTGGTGGAAGCTCCTGGGGTCTGGTGATGGAAGCTCCTGGGGTCAGGTGATGGAAGCTCCTTGGGTCTGGTGATGGAAATTCCTGGGGTCTGGTGGTGGAAGCTCCTGGGGTCTGGTGGTGATGCTGCTGGGGTCTGGTGGTGATGCTGCTGGGGTCTGGTGGAGGAGCTAGTGGTGTCTGGTGGTGGAAGCTCCTGAGGTGTGGTGGTGATGCTGCTGTCGTCTGGTGGTGGAGCTAGTGGTGTCTGGTGGTGGAAGCTCCTGGGGTCAAAGTCCAGAGTGCTAACCATTACACCATGGAACCCTGTTCAGCTTTTATTGTGTTTTTATTGTGGTCCTGAAACCAGAACATGAGTAAAAAACAATATGCGCTTGAGCATCTGACAGAGTGCTGTCCATGGTGCTAGGAGCGTCTGGGTGTTTATGGTACCAGGGCCCTGGTCCTCCAGGCCCAAGGGCTGGCTCTTTCACTCCAGTGGCCGGTCGGTGGGGGGCTTAAAAGCGGGTCCCCGGGTTCGGACGGTGAGCCGGGTCTTTGGGTGGCTCCAGGTGAGCCGGGTTTTTGAGGTTGTTGAGTTGTTGTTAGGGTTTGGTGGTGGAAGCTCCTGAGGTGTGGTGGTGATGCTGCTGGGGTCTGGTGGTGCAGCTAGAGGGGTCTGGTGGTGGAAGCTCCTGGGGTCTCGTGATGGAAGCTCCTGGGGTGTGGTGGTGGAAGCTCCTGGGTTCTGGTGGTGATGCTGCTGGGGTCTGGTGCTGATGCTGCTGGGGTCTGGTGGTGGAAGCTCCTGGGGTCTGGTGGTGGAAGCTCCTGAGGTCTGGTGGTGGAAGCTCCTGGGGTCTGGTGGTGGAAGCTCCTGGGGTCTGGTGGTGGAAGCTCCTGGGGTCTGGTGGTGGAAGCTCCTGGGGTCTGGTGCTGATGCTGCTGGGGTCCGGTGGTGGAGCTAGTGGGGTCTGGTGCTGATGCTGCTGGGGTCCGGTGGTGGAGCTAGTGGGGTCTGGTGTTGGAAGCTCCTGGGGTCTGGTGGTGGAGCTAGTAGGGTCTGGTGGTGGATGGGGTCTGGTGGTGATGCTGCTGGGGTCTGGTGGTGGAGCTAGTGGGGTCTTGTGGTGGATGGGGTCTGGTGGTAATGCTGCTGGGGTCTGGTGGTGGAGCTAGTAGGGTCTGGTGGTGGATGGGGTCTGGTGGTAATGCTGCTGGGGTCTGGTGGTGGAGCTAGTGGGGTCTGGTGGTGATGCTGCTGGGGTCTGGTGGAAGCTCCTGAGGTCTGGTGGTGGAAGCTCCTGGGGTCTGGTGGTGGAAGCTCCTGGGGTCTGGTGGTGATGCTGCTGGGGTATGGTGGTGGAGCTAGTGGGGTCTGGTGTTGGAAGCTCCTGGGGTCTGGTGGTGGAGCTAGTGGGGTCTGGTGTTAATGCTGCTGGGGTTTGGTGGTGGAGCTAGTGACTTACATGTTTTGAAAAAGGCGGGCATGACGAAAAGATCCTGTAAAAAATCTCTGTAATATGTTTCTTTTTTTCCTGTAAAGTTGGACATTTGAAAGATTAGGTAAATGAGGAATGACTGGCTTTTAATCAGTTGTGGAACTGCAACGAAATTCATTTCTGCATAAGACCCAATGCGAGAAAGAGATGGTCGACCTTCCTGTGCCGAGCACCAAGAAGAGGATTAGAGGGGTTTTCCAAGTCCAAATAATATTATTGCAGTAATACATGTTTCCGCCCAGTTTCGAACACGGGACCTTTCGCGTGTTAGGCAAACGTGATAACCACTACACTACGGAAACTTGCATGCTTTGAAAATGGCGGGCGTAACGAAAAAAAAATCCTATCTTCAAATCATTCATGTTAGAAATAAATGTGTGATTTCATATAAGTTGTCCTGGTGCGGTAAAATTAAAAATCATCCATCGGTATTACCATGCTGGGTAGAAAATACAAAATGTACCACAAGGGAAGCCAACTGATTACTTTTGAAAGACAGTACTGGATATGATTAATAACTGCAAATTAGGCAGTCGTCTTGCACATTCAAACATTACTCATTGTTGGCAGGATTCGAACCTGCGCGGGGAATCCCCAATGGATTTCTAGTCCATCGCCTTAACCACTCGGCCACAACAACCTGTCAGCTGTGTGTATGTGTGTGTGTGTGTGTGTGAATCTTCAGAAATAGACAATTTAGAGTCTTTATTTTAAAATGGTTGGTTTTACTTTATTTTAAAATGGTTGGTTTTACTTTATTAGGTTGAGACATATTTTCATCCTCATTTTGATTAAATGCATTTTCATCAACAGTCAGTGCAGTATGTTCATAGATCATACATCCACTTTCTTGTTTCCAAAAAGCTCTGGATAGATTTCAGTTAATCTCTCACATCTCATGTATGAGAGGATCTCTTAAGTAGCAGAGGATGGTTTCGATCCATCGACCTCTGGGTTATGGGCCCAGCACGCTTCCGCTGCGCCACTCTGCTGTATAACCAGGATGTGACTCCGCCACACAGTGGGGGGGAGGGGGGTAGGGGACTTAAAAGCGGATCCCCTGGTTCGGACGGTGAGCCGGGTCTCTGGGTGGCTCCAGGTGAGCCGGGTTGTTGAGGTTGTTGAGGTTGTTGAGTTGTTGTTGGGGTCTGGTGGTGGAAGCTCCTGAGGTGTGGTGGTGATGCTGCTGGGGTCTGGTGGTGCAGCTAGTGGGGTCTGGTGGTGGAAGCTCCTGGGGTCTGGTGATGGAAGCTCCTGGAGTCAGGTGATGGAAGCTCCTTGGGTCTGGTGATGGAAATTCCTGGGGTCTGGTGGTGGAAGCTCCTGGGGTCTGGTGGTGATGCTGCTGGGGTCTGGTGGAGGAGCTAGTGGTGTCTGGTGGTGGAAGCTCCTGAGGTGTGGTGGTGTTGCTGCTGTCGTCTGGTGGTGGAGCTAGTGGTGTCTGGTGGTGGAAGCTCCTGGGGTCAAAGTCCAGAGTGCTAACCATTACACCATGGAACCCTGTTCAGCTTTTATTGTGTTTTTATTGTGGTCCTGAAACCAGAACATGAGTAAAAAACAATATGCGCTTGAGCATCTGACAGAGTGCTGTCCATGGTGCTAGGAGCGTCTGGGTGTTTATGGTACCAGGGCCCTGGTCCTCCAGGCCCAAGGGCTGGCTCTTTCACTCCAGTGGCCGGTCGGTGGGGGGCTTAAAAGCGGGTCCCCGGGTTCGGACGGTGAGCCGGGTCTTTGGGTGGCTCCAGGTGAGCCGGGTTTTTGAGGTTGTTGAGTTGTTGTTAGGGTTTGGTGGTGGAAGCTCCTGAGGTGTGGTGGTGATGCTGCTGGGGTCTGGTGGTGCAGCTAGAGGGGTCTGGTGGTGGAAGCTCCTGGGGTCTGGTGATGGAAGCTCCTGGGGTGTGGTGGTGGAAGCTCCTGGGTTCTGGTGGTGATGCTGCTGGGGTCTGGTGCTGATGCTGCTGGGGTCTGGTGGTGGAAGCTCCTGGGGTCTGGTGGTGGAAGCTCCTGAGGTCTGGTGGTGGAAGCTCCTGGGGTCTGGTGGTGGAAGCTCCTGGGGTCTGGTGGTGGAAGCTCCTGGGGTCTGGTGGTGGAAGCTCCTGGGGTCTGGTTCTGATGCTGCTGGGGTCCGGTGGTGGAGCTAGTGGGGTCTGGTGTTGGAAGCTCCTGGGGTCTGGTGGTGGAGCTAGTAGGGTCTGGTGGTGGATGGGGTCTGGTGGTGATGCTGCTGGGGTCTGGTGGTGGAGCTAGTGGGGTCTTGTGGTGGATGGGGTCTGGTGGTAATGCTGCTGGGGTCTGGTGGTGGAGCTAGTAGGGTCTGGTGGTGGATGGGGTCTGGTGGTAATGCTGCTGGGGTCTGGTGGTGGAGCTAGTGGGGTCTGGTGGTGATGCTGCTGGGGTCTGGTGGAAGCTCCTGAGGTCTGGTGGTGGAAGCTCCTGGGGTCTGGTGGTGGAAGCTCCTGGGGTCTGGTGGTGATGCTGCTGGGGTATGGTGGTGGAGCTAGTGGGGTCTGGTGTTGGAAGCTCCTGGGGTCTGGTGGTGGAGCTAGTGGGGTCTGGTGTTAATGCTGCTGGGGTTTGGTGGTGGAGCTAGTGACTTACATGTTTTGAAAAAGGCGGGCATGACGAAAAGATCCTGTAAAAAATCTCTGTAATATGTTTCTTTTTTTCCTGTAAAGTTGGACATTTGAAAGATTAGGTAAATGAGGAATGACTGGCTTTTAATCAGTTGTGGAACTGCAACAAAATTCATTTCTGCATAAGACCCAATGCGAGAAAGAGATGGTCGACCTTCCTGTGCCGAGCACCAAGAAGAGGATTAGCGGGGTTTTCCAAGTCCAAATAATATTATTGCAGTAATACATGTTTCCGCCCAGTTTCGAACAGGGGACCTTTCGCGTGTTAGGCGAACGTGATAACCACTACACTACGAAAACTTGCATGCTTTGAAAATGGCGGGCGTAACGAAAAAAAAATCCTATCTTCAAATCATTCATGTTAGAAATAAATGTGTGATTTCATATAAGTTGTCCTGGTGCGGTAAAATTAAAAATCATCCATCGGTATTACCATGCTGGGTAGAAAATACAAAATGTACCACAAGGGAAGCCAACTGATTACTTTTGAAAGACAGTACTGGATATGATTAATAACTGCAAATTAGGCAGTCGTCTTGCACATTCAAACAGTACTCGTTGTTGGCAGGATTCGAACCTGCGCGGGGAATCCCCAATGGATTTCTAGTCCATCGCCTTAACCACTCGGCCACAACAACCTGTCAGCTGTGTGTATGTGTGTGTGTGTGTGTGTGAATCTTCAGAAATAGACAATTTAGAGTCTTTATTTTAAAATGGTTGGTTTTACTTTATTTTAAAATGGTTGGTTTTACTTTATTAGGTTGAGACATATTTTCATCCTCATTTTGATTAAATGCATTTTCATCAACAGCATTTTCATCAACAGCCAGTATGTTCATAGTTCATAGATCATACATCCACTTTCTTGTTTCCTAAAAGCTCTGGATAGATTTCAGTTAATCTCTCACATCTCATGTATGAGAGGATCTCTTAAGTAGCAGAGGATGGTTTCGATCCATCGACCTCTGGGTTATGGGCCCAGCACGCTTCCGCTGCGCCACTCTGCTGTATAACCAGGATGTGACTCCGCCACACAGTGGGGGGGAGGGGGGTAGGGGACTTAAAAGCGGGTCCCCTGGTTCGGACGGTGAGCCGGGTCTCTGGGTGGCTCCAGGTGAGCCGGGTTGTTGAGGTTGTTGAGTTGTTGTTGGGGTCTGGTGGTGGAAGCTCCTGAGGTGTGGTGGTGATGCTGCTGGGGTCTGGTGGTGCAGCTAGTGGGGTCTGGTGGTGGAAGCTCCTGGGGTCTGGTGATGGAAGCTCCTGGGGTCAGGTGATGGAAGCTCCTTGGGTCTGGTGATGGAAATTCCTGGGGTCTGGTGGTGGAAGCTCCTGGGGTCTGGTGGTGATGCTGCTGGGGTCTGGTGGAGGAGCTAGTGGTGTCTGGTGGTGGAAGCTCCACCTGTGTGGTGGTGATGCTGCTGTCGTCTGGTGGTGGAGCTAGTGGTGTCTGGTGGTGGAAGCTCCTGGGGTCAAAGTCCAGAGTGCTAACCATTACACCATGGAACCCTGTTCAGCTTTTATTGTGTTTTTATTGTGGTCCTGAAACCAGAACATGAGTAAAAAACAATATGCGCTTGAGCATCTGACAGAGTGCTGTCCATGGTGCTAGGAGCGTCTGGGTGTTTATGGTACCAGGGCCCTGGTCCTCCAGGCCCAAGGGCTGGCTCTTTCACTCCAGTGGCCGGTCGGTGGGGGGCTTAAAAGCGGGTCCCCGGGTTCGGACGGTGAGCCGGGTCTTTGGGTGGCTCCAGGTGAGCCGGATTTTACTGGACCTCAGTGCTGCTTTTGACACTGTTGATCATGGCATTTTACTGCACAGGTTAGAGCATGTTGTTGGGATTAAAGGGACAGCTCTACGTTGGTTTAAATCATATCTATCTGACAGGTTCCAGTTTGTTCATGTACATGAGGTTTCTTCAGAACAGTCGAGGGTCTGTTATGGTGTTCCGCAGGGTTCAGTGCTAGGGCCAGTCTTGTTCAGTTTATACATGCAGCCGTTGGGAAGTATAATCCAGAATCACGGCATACACTTTCATTGTTATGCTGATGATACGCAGCTCTACTTGTCTATGAAGCCGGATGAAACAGAACCGTTAGTTAAACTTCAGGCATGTCTTAGGGACATCAAGGACTGGATGTCCAGAAATTTCTTGCTTCTAAATTCAGATAAAACAGAGGTTATCATTCTTGGTCCAGAGCATCTTAGGAAGGGATTAGATGGTGTTGCGATGGCTTCCAGTGCAACTGTGAGAAACCTTGGTGTTATTTTCGATCAGGATTTGTCGTTTAAACCATATGTTAATCAGGTTTGTAAAATAGCGTTTTTCCATCTCCGTAATATTGCAAAAATTAGGAAAATCCTCTCGCAGAGGGATGCAGAGAAACTAGTTCATGCGTTTGTATCTTCTAGACTGGATTACTGTAATGCGTTGTTAGCAGGATGTCCAAGTAATTTGCTGAATAGGCTCCAGCTGATCCAAAATGCAGCAGCACGAGTACTGACAGGAATTAGCAGGAGAGACCACGTCTCTCCAGTGTTAGCGTCGCTCCATTGGCTACCTGTAAAATTCAGAATTCAATTTAAAATTTTATTACTTGCATATAAAGCCCAAAACGGCTTAGCTCCGCAGTATTTACAAGATTTGATAGTGCCTTATGTTCCTGGCCGAGCTCTCCGCTCCCAGGGTGCAGGTTTACTCGTAGTTCCTAGAGTATCTAAATGTAGATTTGGAGGGCGGGCGTTCTGCTATCAGGCACCATTACTTTGGAACCAACTTCCAATCTGGGTTAAGGAGGCTGACACCACCTCCACCTTTAAAACTAAACTTAAAACCTTTCTGTTTAGTAAAGCTTATAGTTAGTGTTAAGTAAACCTCTAGCTGGTGTTGGTAAATCTCTAGGTAGTGTAAACTTTAGTGTGTTAGAGTCAGTAGTCATAGTCGCAGCTATAGAACAAAACTATAATAGTTAGTCTCAAATATAGCTTCGCGGTAGATATGCTGCTATAGGCTTATGCTGCAGGGGGGCACCGACATGATCCGCTGGGCGGTGCCTCTCACCCTTCTTCTCCTCTCCTTTTCCCTGCCTCTCTTCTCCATTACCATTTTTATTTATTATAAATATCTCATAGCTATCATTTTTGTCCATTGTTCCTGTAGTTTCTTGTGCCGGCCCCCCTTTTTTTCTCTTTTGTGTATGTTTGCAGGCCGGAGCCTCAGGAGCTGCGTTCTGGCCTGTGTTCCCGGCCCTCCCCCCCCTCTGGTCATCCCATTGCTTCTTCCACCTGCCTACGTGGATGTCTGCTGTTGCTGCTTCCGCCTGCCTGCACCCCCCCCCCCTTTGGTCATCCCGCTGCTGCTTCCACATGACTGTTGTGTGCTGCTGACGCCCCCCCCCCCCTCTGGTCATCCCGCTGCTGCTTCCACATGACTGTTGTGTGCTGCTGACGCCCCCCCCCCCCCACCTCTGGTCATCCCGCTGCTGCTTCCACCTGCCTGCTGTGTGCTGTCGACGTCCCTGACTCCCCCAGTCTGGCCTTCGGCAGGAGGGTCCCCCCTTATGAGCCTGGTCCTGCTCAAGGTTTCTTCCCTCCTAAAGGGGAGTTTTTCCTTGCCACTGTTTGGCTTAAGGTTTTTCTCCCACTAAGGGAGTTTTTACCTGCCATTGTTTATATAATAATTGCTCGGGGGTTTATGTTTATGTTTATGTTTATGTTTATGTTTATGTTCATGTTCTGGATCTCTGGAAAGCGTCTAGAGACAACATCTGTTGTATTAGACGCTATATAAATAAAATTGAATTGAATTGAATTGAATTGAATTTTTGAGGTTGTTGAGTTGTTGTTAGGGTTTGGTGGTGGAAGCTCCTGAGGTGTGGTGGTGATGCTGCTGGGGTCTGGTGGTGCAGCTAGAGGGGTCTGGTGGTGGAAGCTCCTGGGGTCTGGTGATGGAAGCTCCTGGGGTGTGGTGGTGGAAGCTCCTGGGTTCTGGTGGTGATGCTGCTGGGGTCTGGTGCTGATGCTGCTGGGGTCTGGTGGTGGAAGCTCCTGGGGTCTGGTGGTGGAAGCTCCTGAGGTCTGGTGGTGGAAGCTCCTGGGGTCTGGTGGTGGAAGCTCCTGGGGTCTGGTGGTGGAAGCTCCTGGGGTCTGGTGGTGGAAGCTCCTGGGGTCTGGTGCTGATGCTGCTGGGGTCCGGTGGTGGAGCTAGTGGGGTCTGGTGCTGATGCTGCTGGGGTCCGGTGGTGGAGCTAGTGGGGTCTGGTGTTGGAAGCTCCTGGGGTCTGGTGGTGGAGCTAGTAGGGTCTGGTGGTGAATGGGGTCTGGTGGTGATGCTGCTGGGGTCTGGTGGTGGAGCTAGTGGGGTCTTGTGGTGGATGGGGTCTGGTGGTAATGCTGCTGGGGTCTGGTGGTGGAGCTAGTAGGGTCTGGTGGTGGATGGGGTCTGGTGGTAATGCTGCTGGGGTCTGGTGGTGGAGCTAGTGGGGTCTGGTGGTGATGCTGCTGGGGTCTGGTGGAAGCTCCTGAGGTCTGGTGGTGGAAGCTCCTGGGGTCTGGTGGTGGAAGCTCCTGGGGTCTGGTGGTGATGCTGCTGGGGTATGGTGGTGGAGCTAGTGGGGTCTGGTGTTGGAAGCTCCTGGGGTCTGGTGGTGGAGCTAGTGGGGTCTGGTGTTAATGCTGCTGGGGTTTGGTGGTGGAGCTAGTGACTTACATGTTTTGAAAAAGGCGGGCATGACGAAAAGATCCTGTAAAAAATCTCTGTAATATGTTTCTTTTTTTCCTGTAAAGTTGGACATTTGAAAGATTAGGTAAATGAGGAATGACTGGCTTTTAATCAGTTGTGGAACTGCAACGAAATTCATTTCTGCATAAGACCCAATGCGAGAAAGAGATGGTCGACCTTCCTGTGCCGAGCACCAAGAAGAGGATTAGAGGGGTTTTCCAAGTCCAAATAATATTATTGCAGTAATACATGTTTCCGCCCAGTTTCGAACAGGGGACCTTTCGCGTGTTAGGCGAACGTGATAACCACTACACTACGGAAACTTGCATGCTTTGAAAATGGCGGGCGTAACGAAAAAAAAATCCTATCTTCAAATCATTCATGTTAGAAATAAATGTGTGATTTCATATAAGTTGTCCTGGTGCGGTAAAATTAAAAATCATCCATCGGTATTACCATGCTGGGTAGAAAATACAAAATGTACCACAAGGGAAGCCAACTGATTACTTTTGAAAGACAGTACTGGATATGATTAATAACTGCAAATTAGGCAGTCGTCTTGCACATTCAAACATTACTCATTGTTGGCAGGATTCCAACCTGCGCGGGGAATCCCCAATGGATTTCTAGTCCATCGCCTTAACCACTCGGCCACAACAACCTGTCAGCTGTGTGTATGTGTGTGTGTGTGTGTGTGTGTGTGTGTGTGTGTGTGTGTGTGAATCTTCAGAAATAGACAATTTAGAGTCTTTATTTTAAAATGGTTGGTTTTACTTCATTTTAAAATGGTTGGTTTTACTTTATTAGGTTGAGACATATTTTCATCCTCATTTTGATTAAATGCATTTTCATCAACAGTCAGTGCAGTATGTTCATAGATCATACATCCACTTTCTTGTTTCCAAAAAGCTCTGGATAGATTTCAGTTAATCTCTCACATCTCATGTATGAGAGGATCTCTTAAGTAGCAGAGGATGGTTTCGATCCATCGACCTCTGGGTTATGGGCCCAGCACGCTTCCGCTGCGCCACTCTGCTGTATAACCAGGATGTGACTCCGCCACACAGTGGGGGGGAGGGGGGGAGGGGACTTAAAAGCGGGTCCCCTGGTTCGGACGGTGAGCCGGGTCTCTGGGTGGCTCCAGGTGAGCCGGGTTGTTGAGGTTGTTGAGTTGTTGTCAGGGTCTGGTGGTGGAAGCTCCTGAGGTGTGGTGGTGATGCTGCTGGGGTCTGATGGTGCAGCTAGTGGGGTCTGGTGGTGGAAGCTCCTGGGGTCTGGTGATGGAAGCTCCTGGGGTCAGGTGATGGAAGCTCCTTGGGTCTGGTGATGGAAATTCCTGGGGTCTGGTGGTGGAAGCTCCTGGGGTCTGGTGGTGATGCTGCTGGGGTCTGGTGGTGATGCTGCTGGGGTCTGGTGGTGGAGCTAGTGGTGTCTGGTGGTGGAAGCTCCTGAGGTGTGGTGGTGATGCTGCTGTCGTCTGGTGGTGGAGCTAGTGGTGTCTGGTGGTGGAAGCTCCTGGGGTCAAAGTCCAGAGTGCTAACCATTACACCATGGAACCCTGTTCAGCTTTTATTGTGTTTTTATTGTGGTCCTGAAACCAGAACATGAGTAAAAAACAATATGCGCTTGAGCATCTGACAGAGTGCTGTCCATGGTGCTAGGAGCGTCTGGGTGTTTATGGTACCAGGGCCCTGGTCCTCCAGGCCCAAGGGCTGGCTCTTTCACTCCAGTGGCCGGTCGGTGGGGGGCTTAAAAGCGGGTCCCCGGGTTCGGACGGTGAGCCGGGTCTTTGGGTGGCTCCAGGTGAGCCGGGTTTTTGAGGTTGTTGAGTTGTTGTTAGGGTTTGGTGGTGGAAGCTCCTGAGGTGTGGTGGGGATGCTGCTGGGGTCTGGTGGTGCAGCTAGAGGGGTCTGGTGGTGGAAGCTCCTGGGGTCTGGTGATGGAAGCTCCTGGGGTGTGGTGGTGGAAGCTCCTGGGTTCTGGTGGTGATGCTGCTGGGGTCTGGTGCTGATGCTGCTGGGGTCTGGTGGTGGAAGCTCCTGGGGTCTGGTGGTGGAAACTCCTGAGGTCTGGTGGTGGAAGCTCCTGGGGTCTGGTGGTGGAAGCTCCTGGGGTCTGGTGGTGGAAGCTCCTGGGGTCTGGTGGTGGAAGCTCCTGGGGTCTGGTGCTGATGCTGCTGGGGTCTGGTGGTGGAGCTAGTGGGGTCTGGTGTTGGAAGCTCCTGGGGTCTGGTGGTGGAGCTAGTAGGGTCTGGTGGTGGATGGGGTCTGGTGGTGATGCTGCTGGGGTCTGGTGGTGGAGCTAGTGGGGTCTTGTGGTGGATGGGGTCTGGTGGTAATGCTGCTGGGGTCTGGTGGTGGAGCTAGTAGGGTCTGGTGGTGGATGGGGTCTGGTGGTAATGCTGCTGGGGTCTGGTGGTGGAGCTAGTGGGGTCTGGTGGTGATGCTGCTGGGGTCTGGTGGAAGCTCCTGGGGTCTGGTGGTGGAAGCTCCTGAGGTCTGGTGGTGGAAGCTCCTGGGGTCTGGTGGTGGAAGCTCCTGGGGTCTGGTGGTGGAAGCTCCTGGGGTCTGGTGGTGATGCTGCTGGGGTCTGGTGGAAGCTCCTGGGGTCTGGTGGTGGAAGCTCCTGAGGTCTGGTGGTGGAAGCTCCTGGGGTCTGGTGGTGGAAGCTCCTGGGGTCTGGTGGTGATGCTGCTGGGGTATGGTGGTGGAGCTAGTGGGGTCTGGTGTTGGAAGCTCCTGGGGTCTGGTGGTGGAGCTAGTGGGGTCTGGTGTTAATGCTGCTGGGGTTTGGTGGTGGAGCTAGTGACTTACATGTTTTGAAAAAGGCGGGCATGACGAAAAGATCCTGTAAAAAATCTCTGTAATATGTTTCTTTTTTTCCTGTAAAGTTGGACATTTGAAAGATTAGGTAAATGGGGAATGACTGGCTTTTAATCAGTTGTGGAACTGCAACGAAATTCATTTCTGCATAAGACCCAATGCGAGAAAGAGATGGTCGACCTTCCTGTGCCGAGCACCAAGAAGAGGATTAGAGGGGTTTTACAAGTCCAAATAATATTATTGCAGTAATACATGTTTGCCCCCAGTTTCGAACAGGGGACCTTTCGCGTGTTAGGCAAACTTCATAACCACTACACTACAGAAACTTGCATGCTTTGAAAATGGCGGGCGTAACGAAAAAAAAATCCTATCTTCAAATCATTCATGTTAGAAATAAATGTGTGATTTCATATAAGTTGTCCTGGTGCGGTAAAATTAAAAATCATCCATCGGTATTACCATGCTGGGTAGAAAATACAAAATGTACCACAAGGGAAGCCAACTGATTACTTTTGAAAGACAGTACTGGATATGATTAATAACTGCAAATTAGGCTGTCGTCTTGCACATTCAAACATTACTCGTTGTTGGCGGGATTCGAACCTGCGCGGGGAATCCCCAATGGATTTCTAGTCCATCGCCTTAACCACTCGGCCACAACAACCTGTCAGCTATGTGTATGTGTGTGTGTGTGTGTGTGTGTGTGTGTGTGAATCTTCAGAAATAGACAATTTAGAGTCTTTATTTTAAAATGGTTGGTTTTACTTTATTTTAAAATGGTTGGTTTTACTTTATTAGGTTGAGACATATTTTCATCCTCATTTTGATTAAATGCATTTTCATCAACAGTCAGTGCAGTATGTTCATAGATCATACATCCACTTTCTTGTTTCCAAAAAGCTCTGGATAGATTTCAGTTAATCTCTCACATCTCATGTATGAGAGGATCTCTTAAGTAGCAGAGGATGGTTTCGATCCATCGACCTCTGGGTTATGGGCCCAGCACGCTTCCGCTGCGCCACTCTGCTGTATAACCAGGATGTGACTCCGCCACACAGTGGGGGGGAGGGGGGTAGGGCTCTTAAAAGCGGGTCCCCTGGTTCGGACGGTGAGCCGGGTCTCTGGGTGGCTCCAGGTGAGCCGGGTTGTTGAGGTTGTTGAGTTGTTGTTGGGGTCTGGTGGTGGAAGCTCCTGAGGTGTGGTGGTGATGCTGCTGGGGTCTGGTGGTGCAGCTAGTGGGGTCTGGTGGTGGAAGCTCCTGGGGTCTGGTGATGGAAGCTCCTGGGGTCAGGTGATGGAAGCTCCTTGGGTCTGGTGATGGAAATTCCTGGGGTCTGGTGGTGGAAGCTCCTGAGGTGTGGTGGTGATGCTGCTGTCGTCTGGTGGTGGAGCTAGTGGTGTCTGGTGGTGGAAGCTCCTGGGGTCAAAGTCCAGAGTGCTAACCATTACACCATGGAACCCTGTTCAGCTTTTATTGTGTTTTTATTGTGGTCCTGAAACCAGAACATGAGTAAAAAACAATATGCGCTTGAGCATCTGACAGAGTGCTGTCCATGGTGCTAGGAGCGTCTGGGTGTTTATGGTACCAGGGCCCTGGTCCTCCAGGCCCAAGGGCTGGCTCTTTCACTCCAGTGGCCGGTCGGTGGGGGGCTTAAAAGCGGGTCCCCGGGTTCGGACGGTGAGCCGGGTCTTTGGGTGGCTCCAGGTGAGCCGGGTTTTTGAGGTTGTTGAGTTGTTGTTAGGGTTTGGTGGTGGAAGCTTCTGAGGTGTGGTGGGGATGCTGCTGGGGTCTGGTGGTGCAGCTAGAGGGGTCTGGTGGTGGAAGCTCCTGGGGTCTGGTGATGGAAGCTCCTGGGGTGTGGTGGTGGAAGCTCCTGGGTTCTGGTGGTGATGCTGCTGGGGTCTGGTGCTGATGCTGCTGGGGTCTGGTGGTGGAAGCTCCTGGGGTCTGGTGGTGGAAGCTCCTGAGGTCTGGTGGTGGAAGCTCCTGGGGTCTGGTGGTGGAAGCTCCTGGGGTCTGGTGGTGGAAGCTCCTGGGGTCTGGTGGTGGAAGCTCCTGGGGTCTGGTGCTGATGCTGCTGGGGTCTGGTGGTGGAGCTAGTGGGGTCTGGTGTTGGAAGCTCCTGGGGTCTGGTGGTGGAGCTAGTAGGGTCTGGTGGTGGATGGGGTCTGGTGGTGATGCTGCTGGGGTCTGGTGGTGGAGCTAGTGGGGTCTTGTGGTGGATGGGGTCTGGTGGTAATGCTGCTGGGGTCTGGTGGTGGAGCTAGTAGGGTCTGGTGGTGGATGGGGTCTGGTGGTAATGCTGCTGGGGTCTGGTGGTGGAGCTAGTGGGGTCTGGTGGTGATGCTGTTGGGGTCTGGTGGAAGCTCCTGGGGTCTGGTGGTGGAAGCTCCTGAGGTCTGGTGGTGGAAGCTCCTGGGGTCTGGTGGTGGAAGCTCCTGGGGTCTGGTGGTGGAAGCTCCTGGGGTCTGGTGGTGATGCTGCTGGGGTCTGGTGGAAGCTCCTGGGGTCTGGTGGTGGAAGCTCCTGAGGTCTGGTGGTGGAAGCTCCTGGGGTCTGGTGGTGGAAGCTCCTGGGGTCTGGTGGTGATGCTGCTGGGGTATGGTGGTGGAGCTAGTGGGGTCTGGTGTTGGAAGCTCCTAGGGTCTGGTGGTGGAGCTAGTGGGGTCTGGTGTTAATGCTGCTGGTGTTTGGTGGTGGAGCTAGTGACTTACATGTTTTGAAAAAGGCGGGCATGACGAAAAGATCCTGTAAAAAATCTCTGTAATATGTTTCTTTTTTTCCTGTAAAGTTGGACATTTGAAAGATTAGGTAAATGGGGAATGACTGGCTTTTAATCAGTTGTGGAACTGCAACGAAATTCATTTCTGCATAAGACCCAATGCGAGAAAGAGATGGTCGACCTTCCTGTGCCGAGCACCAAGAAGAGGATTAGAGGGGTTTTACAAGTCCAAATAATATTATTGCAGTAATACATGTTTGCCCCCAGTTTCGAACAGGGGACCTTTCGCGTGTTAGGCAAACTTCATAACCACTACACTACAGAAACTTGCATGCTTTGAAAATGGCGGGCGTAACGAAAAAAAAATCCTATCTTCAAATCATTCATGTTAGAAATAAATGTGTGATTTCATATAAGTTGTCCTGGTGCGGTAAAATTAAAAATCATCCATCGGTATTACCATGCTGGGTAGAAAATACAAAATGTACCACAAGGGAAGCCAACTGATTACTTTTGAAAGACAGTACTGGATATGATTAATAACTGCAAATTAGGCAGTAGTCTTGCACATTCAAACATTACTCGTTGTTGGCAGGATTGGAACCTGCGCGGGGAATCCCCAATGGATTTCTAGTCCATCGCCTTAACCACTCGGCCACAACAACCTGTCAGCTGTGTGTATGTGTGTGTGTGTGTGTGTGTGTGTGAATCTTCAGAAATAGACAATTTAGAGTCTTTATTTTAAAATGGTTGGTTTTACTTTATTTTAAAATGGTTGGTTTTACTTTATTAGGTTGAGACATATTTTCATCCTCATTTTGATTAAATGCATTTTCATCAACAGTCAGTGCAGTATGTTCATAGATCATACATCCACTTTCTTGTTTCCAAAAAGCTCTGGATAGATTTCAGTTAATCTCTCACATCTCATGTATGAGAGGATCTCTTAAGTAGCAGAGGATGGTTTCGATCCATCGACCTCTGGGTTATGGGCCCAGCACGCTTCCGCTGCGCCACTCTGCTGTATAACCAGGATGTGACTCCGCCACACAGTGGGGGGGAGGGGGGTAGGGGACTTAAAAGAGGGTCCCCTGGTTCGGACGGTGAGCCGGGTCTCTGGGTGGCTCCAGGTGAGCCGGGTTGTTGAGGTTGTTGAGTTGTTGTTGGGGTCTGGTGGTGGAAGCTCCTGAGGTGTGGTGGTGATGCTGCTGGGGTCTGGTGGTGCAGCTAGTGGGGTCTGGTGGTGGAAGCTCCTGGGGTCTGGTGATGGAAGCTCCTGGGGTCAGGTGATGGAAGCTCCTTGGGTCTGGTGATGGAAATTCCTGGGGTCTGGTGGTGGAAGCTCCTGGGGTCTGGTGGTGATGCTGCTGGGGTCTGGTGATGATGCTGCTGGGGTCTGGTGGTGGAGCTAGTGGTGTCTGGTGGTGGAAGCTCCTGAGGTGTGGTGGTGATGCTGCTGTCGTCTGGTGGTGGAGCTAGTGGTGTCTGGTGGTGGAAGCTCCTGGGGTCAAAGTCCAGAGTGCTAACCATTACACCATGGAACCCTGTTCAGCTTTTATTGTGTTTTTATTGTGGTCCTGAAACCAGAACATGAGTAAAAAACAATATGCGCTTGAGCATCTGACAGAGTGCTGTCCATGGTGCTAGGAGCGTCTGGGTGTTTATGGTACCAGGGCCCTGGTCCTCCAGGCCCAAGGGCTGGCTCTTTCACTCCAGTGGCCGGTCGGTGGGGGGCTTAAAAGCGGGTCCCCGGGTTCGGCCGGTGAGCCGGGTCTTTGGGTGGCTCCAGGTGAGCCGGGTTTTTGAGGTTGTTGAGTTGTTGTTAGGGTTTGGTGGTGGAAGCTCCTGAGGTGTGGTGGTGATGCTGCTGGGGTCTGGTGGTGCAGCTAGAGGGGTCTGGTGGTGGAAGCTCCTGGGGTCTGGTGATGGAAGCTCCTGGGGTGTGGTGGTGGAAGCTCCTGGGTTCTGGTGGTGATGCTGCTGGGGTCTGGTGCTGATGCTGCTGGGGTCTGGTGGTGGAAGCTCCTGGGGTCTGGTGGTGGAAGCTCCTGAGGTCTGGTGGTGGAAGCTCCTGGGGTCTGGTGGTGGAAGCTCCTGGGGTCTGGTGGTGGAAGCTCCTGGGGTCTGGTGGTGGAAGCTCCTGGGGTCTGGTGCTGATGCTGCTGGGGTCCGGTGGTGGAGCTAGTGGGGTCTGGTGTTGGAAGCTCCTGGGGTCTGGTGGTGGAGCTAGTAGGGTCTGGTGGTGGATGGTGTCTGGTGGTGATGCTGCTGGGGTCTGGTGGTGGAGCTAGTGGGGTCTTGTGGTGGATGGGGTCTGGTGGTAATGCTGCTGGGGTCTGGTGGTGGAGCTAGTAGGGTCTGGTGGTGGATGGGGTCTGGTGGTAATGCTGCTGGGGTCTGGTGGTGGAGCTAGTGGGGTCTGGTGGTGATGCTGCTGGGGTCTGGTGGAAGCTCCTGGGGTCTGGTGGTGGAAGCTCCTGAGGTCTGGTGGTGGAAGCTCCTGGGGTCTGGTGGTGATGCTGCTGGGGTATGGTGGTGGAGCTAGTGGGGTCTGGTGTTGGAAGCTCCTGGGGTCTGGTGGTGGAGCTAGTGGGGTCTGGTGTTAATGCTGCTGGGGTTTGGTGGTGGAGCTAGTGACTTACATGTTTTGAAAAAGGCGGGCATGACGAAAAGATCCTGTAAAAAATCTCTGTAATATGTTTCTTTTTTTCCTGTAAAGTTGGACATTTGAAAGATTAGGTAAATGGGGAATGACTGGCTTTTAATCAGTTGTGGAACTGCAACGAAATTCATTTCTGCATAAGACCCAATGCGAGAAAGAGATGGTCGACCTTCCTGTGCCGAGCACCAAGAAGAGGATTAGAGGGG